>NC_072472.1:12335470-12505470 GCF_027596085.1 Anoplopoma fimbria | reverse complement strand
AGAGACCTTGGGCTCTTGCTCTAGTAATACCACATTTCAGTCACACATTCGCTGAAAATCCTATGTTCATGGACACACACCCACATACACACACACACACATCTACTGTACAACAGTAAGAACACGAGACACAGGGGTTTTTTAGAGGAGGGAGAGATGGAGATGACGAGGGATGCTTGAAAGACTTGCACAGAAAATCCCATGATACTTTGAGAAAGCCCAAGTCCGCGCTTGCTTTCATTTCTGATACAAAGAGAGACACAGCAGAAAAAGTTCAGCAAACTTTGCTGAAAGCCTGAGGCAAAAGACGAAAAAACTACACTGCATAAGCTACAGCAAGTGAACTTTTCACATGAGAAAAGACTGAAAATTATATTTCTTCTCCGTCCTTTGGTAGAACCAAATCAAATAGCAAATAATTTGTTCAGTGCATGGGCTTTGAAAGTTATGCATGTGTTGGAACCTGGCACAGACTTCATGAGTTGCTGTGAGCGTCCTATAATGAAGCTAGTGTTGGGCGATGATCATCGTTGAGGTGATCGGATTTAAGTTACTATATCAATAATGCTCAGGTTCAAATTATTTCATCAGTCTCTCTGAAGGAGCAATGGTAGCACTTCCTCCCCTACATTATATGATAATTTAAAAATCAGTGGAACTCAAGTGTATGTGGAGGTGTCCAACTGAAGATACTTTTCTCACGTTCTCAAGATTTTACAGCACATGATGGATCCCCTGAGTGTAAAATCACCTCAATTACAAATCTCTGTTTGAAGAAGCATTGGGCTCTCTGCACAATCTTCCCTAGTGTGTGAATTGAAATGTAAGGCATTTCTGCTGGAAGGGGGGAATATTTTTTGCAGGGCCAACTGGGGTTTTGGACATTCTTATCATACAAGTATCATATATATATATATACATTGTTTTAATCACTTCTTAAAACCCATTTTCACAGACGGGCTTTTATGTGATGTCGTCGCTTTAATGCTTTATTTTATAATTGGTTTTACTAAATTATTTTATTGGATAATTTTATTTTTATTTATTTTATTTCTTAGTTCATTTCTATGGTATGGATTGTTTTTACCTTGTTAAATATTGTACTGTTTTATCAGGGTGTAAATCTAATTAATTATTATTATTATTATTATTATTATATATCTCTAATATGAACCCACATAATAAAGACATAAATCAAATGGAATAAATATGATGAATCCAAAATGCCTCATTTGATTGAGT
The DNA here is from genome assembly GCF_027596085.1 of Anoplopoma fimbria. NCBI lineage: Eukaryota > Metazoa > Chordata > Actinopteri > Perciformes > Anoplopomatidae > Anoplopoma > Anoplopoma fimbria. The sequence goes on along the minus strand of NC_072472.1, from coordinate 12,504,228 downwards.
TGATAAAAGCTGCTTTAAAGTTGTGACAAAAATATTGTCTTTCTTATTCACACCCCCTCCTCATTTTCTTGCTGCAATCCTCATAGACTGTAGTAGAATTAATTAATCCTCAGTGAAGACGAGCAGACAGGAGCTCAGCCTTCTCTTACACTCTAATTGTTCCAGCGAGACTGAGACTCAAAATGATACTCATCTTGAAGGGTTCCTGAGTCTTGTGGTAGTGGGTTGGTTCCCCTTGACAGCCGTTTGCTTGTCTCATTCTTGCTGGGATCCTTTGTTCCAGTCTGCTCCGGGGCTAGTCCTGAATTACTGTGCATTCTCAACAACATCTACTGTTAGTTGTATGAGAGTAAGTTACTCACACTTTACCTGTCCGCCGCCGGGTTTTTAACTCTATGTCTCCTAGTTTTCTCAGCTTTTTACAACTTCTTTTTTAACTGCCTTTAATTCTCACTTTAATTTAGAGGAGCTGGTCTTGCTTTTTAATCACACCTGTGAGACTGTCCTGGACTCTGTTGCCCCCCTAAAAGACAAAGGGTGGAATAGAACACCCAAAATCTGACTATAGGTGAAAGGAACGAAAATGGAAAAAACAGGTTTTCATGTATGTATGAGATTTGGAAAAATGCGATAAAACGGCAGTTAAAGAAGTAAAAACGCACTTCTTGTTAAACTTAATTTTAAAACAATTTCATACCAACTACGTTTTTTAAAGAGGTTATTGACATAGTTGGGCCCAGTATTTTATTGTTTATTAATAGCTCATTAGCAACAGGCACTTATCCATTAACTCTTAAACATGCTGAGGTCCAACCTCTTTGAAAGAAACCTAATCTTGATCCCTCTGTTCCTAGCAATTATGTCTTAATAACGTCTTTGAGAGGTTTCAGGGAAGTTTGAGAGCTTTACAAAGGACAGAAACCGCCCTCCTCAAGGTATCAAATTATCGGTTACAATACGTAATTATTCATCCTCTAGATCTCACATTACTTGTGGTGTGCCGCAAGGTTCAAATTTAGGTTCAATTTTAATTTTCCATTAAATGCTCCCACAACGTCACAATGTCTCTTTCATTGCTACGCGGACAACACACAGATATACCTTCCCTTGACGACCCAAGAAACCTAGCTGCTATTTCAGACTGTCTTAGTAATGTCTACTGTTGGATGGTACAACATTTTCTTCAACTCAATAACTCTAAATCAGAAATCGTATTATTTAGTCCTCCAAACCCTATCAGTCCTATTGAAAGTGCCCTTGGTCTCCTGTCTGTTAACATAAACATAAAGTCCACTGCCAGAAACTTTAGGAGTATTATTTGATTCCAAGTTTAGGCCTGAAACGTTTCCTTGAGTAACTCTATTACTAATTTGCATTGATGTCCCCCTCCATCGCCCCCGTCCACACCAACACCGGGTCGTTGGTAGTGCAGTGGCGCTATCACCGGTGTGCAGATTGATTTTGCGAGTGCAACTGAAGGTGGACACTAGGCCTGTCAAAAGCAATCCCAAAACAATTATTGGTGTTGATAGTTGTAATCGCGTATTGCTGCTATATGGCACGCAGCCAAGAGAGTGAGAGTGAGAAAGAGACGGACGCACTTACGTTTACAGTCTTCGGAACATGCTTATTTCTGGCAAAAGATCTTCACGATGGATAAGATAGGATGTTTTATTTGTAATAGTGGAGTTGGCTCCTGTAGCAGATTTTGTGCCACCTGATTTGATCAGTTTTGATGACTCATGCAGCCCAGCCAGCAGCGCAGCAAAGGGAGCCAGAACCCTGAATCTGAATTGAATTTTTTTTTCAATTTATCGATGGAATATTGGATATAATACTCAATTATTTAAATAATTAATAGAGTCAGTCTGGGGCATGAGCTTACTTCCGGCAGCCAGTGTATTGTCAAGCGAGTGTGTGGTCAAGAGAGAGAGAGAGAGGGAACGAGTGTGGGACTGCAAATGAGTAAGTATACTGAAAAAATACTGAAAAAAATACTGAAAAAAAAACTTTTAGTAGTTCAGTAAAAAAAAAAAATATATATATACCTCCTCACAGTACGTCTTTGCTGAAGGAGGAGGATGGGACTGGCAGGTTGTGACACACCACGGTGACGCACAATGCCATTGAACAAGTAAACTATGACAACCAAGGCTTGATTGTATTTCTTTTTTTTTAAATCTAGCCACAACCTTAATTATTGACGTGACTATGACTCTGTGTGCAGATGCAGCCTAGACTATGATGCTGTTCACTCAGAACTCTTTGAAACATTACCACTCGAGCCTCAGTAAGTTTCTAGGTTGAGGATGATTCATTTAGAATGATTATTTCTTGCCCAGCACTGCTGTAGCTCTATAGCCTCAACTGAGAATGCGATGACTGTCAAATCCTTCCGCTGAACAGCACTGTCAGCATTAAATCCATTAGACATTGGCCCATTGCTATTGTACGGCACGTACCTGTACTCACACTGTAGTCACCTCCAAGATGTATGTGCACACACACAAATATGAACACCATCACACACACATACACACACACACACGGTGAACATATTCAGGAGTGGCAGTTTTAAAAACCCATTTTCCCCTTGGTTAAGCAAGCAGCAACAACACTTGACTAATGGAAAACCCTGCTCCTAAATGAGGTCGGAGAAATTCTATCTTACACACACTGGTTGTTGTGAATTCTAATAAAGTCGCGTTTTCATCTCCTGTAGCCTGCATTCATGCACTACTGAATTTTTCCAACAAGGCTGTACCAGCTAGCCTCCAAAGCCAGACAAATATTGTGTGTTGATATGTCTATGTATGTATCTTGTGAGAAATGGCTGCCCCCCCCCCAAAAAGAGAGTTAGGAATACAGTATGTCCAGTCCATTCACAGTTTTTGAGGCTTTAAGTGAAAATGTGCTTCTCCCCAAATGCTTTGTATTGAGCAATTGCCAGAATTTAAGCAATTTCAACCAAACCTCACCGTGTTTGTAAAAGCACAATATTTTGCCGGATACCAGCAATTTTCCTCAACTTAAACTGTGCAATAAGCCCACATGCCTGTGTAACCACGAGTATATGGTGTGCTCAAGATTTTGCCTCCACCAAAAAATGGGAGGCCAGACAGAAATATCTGACAGGGAGAATACCAACAGCGTTTTTCTTGTCTCTTTCCTACAACCTGGCGAAATTGGTTGGCAACAAAATGTCCTTGTTTTTCCCGATAACCATAATGAAAGCATGCACTTTCTATGATCATTGATATGCTATTGGTCTCTTGTCCCTCAGAAATTTGTAAAAAGGATGCAAGCTGTTATCACATAAAAAAAAAAAAAAAAAAAAAAGAATACAAGCAAAGAAAAAAAACTGATCCCATTGATTGGGACCTCTCCACTCTGTAAGTGACGATGCAACTGATCCTTTTGTTAGGGACCACATCTTAGCCCACCAATGTCCCTGATTGATGACTGTTCTTTGCAGCACGATTCTGAAATGCTGAAAGTCCTCTTTCCATCTTATCTGACAACCATCCCCATAAAGTTGAGGATGTACAAAATGTGTGTGTTCCCCATCCCTGTTGCTCCCTGCATGCTTTCCCATAATTGGGCTCAGTACACTCCCACCTGTCATACAGGCTCCCACTGCCGCTGGTATTATCATCCACTTTCTCCTGTCACTCTGTGTTTGGTCACAGTGGCAGGTCTCTTGTCCCAGCATGTCTGTCTTACTAGCGCTGAAGGTCTCCGCTGGGTCTTACCTATGGCATTCCTCACTGGTAGTAAGAGTTATGTCTTTGTCAACCTTGTCAACATCAAACAGCTGCTGCATTGACCTGACATTGACCCGACTTCGGTCTTCCTTTCAAAGAAATGTGCACATTGAAGGCGCAGTTTGTCTCTCACACACACTCTGGCTTATTTTTCTTTCTCGTCTTTTCTCTCGTTTGCCCTGACCTTTTTCTTGTTATACTCCTAAGTCTGTGGAATCCTCATGCACACAAACACTGGCTTTGTTTGCTCTTTTCAAAATTGTACGAATTTTATTGCGAAACTGATTGCTGGAATTATGGAAAGCAGTAACCGAAGTAAATGGTCAAGTTTCAGATTTTTACGTACATTAAATTTCTATATACTGAACATGATGGCAGGCTGGAGTACAAGTTAGAGAAAATAGGAAAGATTGAATTTATAGTCCTGTCAGATATTGTCAAACACATGATCTGATGTTATGGACAGCATGACAGTGCAGTTCTTGTAGAGCTTACTGTGAACATCCCAGAACAGATATACAATGTTGATTTAATGGCATTAATCAATGCCAGGTATTAAAAACAGGTCAGTGCTAGACTAATAGAAAACTAGGTTTTTCCATAAGCGCGGGCTAGATATTAAAACATTTCCAACGACTGATTTCTTAATGAGCTCCGTCTCTCTATTTTGTTGTTTGAGGGCGGGCAAAACTAGTCACTTCCGTAACATTGTGACCTCATAAAGTTACAGAAGTGAGGGAGAGAATTCAATCGAGCCATTTCAGGCAGCTCAGGAGCAGTGATTCTGAGGGGGAGGGTAACTCCTTTTAGGTGTGGACTTCAGGGTTCACACTCTACGGACCTTTTACATGTACAAAAATATATATAACATCACCTATTGCCTAAACCTAAACTTAGAATTGAAACTTTATAAAAAATTGTGATATACGTACAAGTACATACATGAAATTTGGCCTCTGCATTGAACCCATCCTAAGTAATAGGAGCATTGGGTCGCTGTGATACACCAGGGGAGTAGTGGAGTTTCTCCAATGTTGCCAACCCTATCTTTAATATGAACACATTATATAGTAGCTCACTTGTGTTAAACCAGCATATGTAAATAGAGGGATTGGCTATCTATCAAAATCATTTGCTGCTGTGTTTGGTGAGAAAACGTGCTTTTCTTAACAATATACATTACATTTCTTTAGATACATACAACACATACTAACGTTTTCACCAATGCAGTAAGTTTATACATGTCTTAAGAAAAAGAAGTATCCTCTATGGCATAGAGGATAACTGCAAGTGATAGCATAGAGTCTATGCTATCACTTGCAGTTAGGAGCTCGATGGTCATTAGCTAAGTTCATGTAGGACCGCTACACATCATGCTCATAACTGTTTTCTTTGTACCTCGCAGTCCTCCTGTTGAGACCTAGCTTGCTTGTGAACTTTCCAAGCATGAATAAAGAGAGCTATATATATCCTTAACTAGACTATAGAGTTTGTTTTTGTCATATAAGTTTGCTTCCCTCAACAAAAGTGAGAGTGGTATCGATCTTCTCATCTAATTGTCAGCAAGAAAGCGAATAAGCACATTTCCCAAAATGTCACACTCTATACTTTTCTTAGTTGTCAGTAAAAGACTGGTGTCAACAGTTCCTCAAAATTGTCAGCTTGTATTTAGGGAGCAATCTGTTTTCACAGCTACTTAAAACAAAATAGGTAGTAACACAATGTGTCAGTTTCACCCCTACCGGCTGTTCTGCTGCTGAGAAGGTCGTGGCAAAGGGAGTTTCCCCTACCGTGATGTATTATGTATTACACGGTTACTAACAGATGTGAATGAAAATGTACTGTAACCCTTACCTTATCAGTATGTATACGAACAATATGTTCACAAGGTCAATATGCTGGTCAATGAAATGCAAATAGTTAAACACTATGAAGTTGTTTAATCAGCGTCTAAGATTTATTTTTTATTTTATTATAAGATTAAAGGCATTTATTGGTGAGTTTGCAGATTGTGACCAACTGAATAACCAACGTCTCCGCCTCCCGTTGGTAGGAAAACCTACTGAGGTACAAAAAAAAAAAAAAAAAACACACGAAAAAACACGAAAGGCTCTCTCTGGAGCCAGTATCTGGTTTGTCTGTTCTGGGCTACTGTAGAAACATGGTGGTGCAACATGGCGGCCACCATGGAAGGGGACCCTCTCCCTATGTAGATATAAAGGGCTCATTCTGAGGTAACAAAAACACAACAATTCTTATTTTCATGGGATTATACTCTAGTAGATGCCACTAAATTCTACACACTGGAGATTTAACTCATAATAGATGATACAGTTATCAATTTATGATCAAATCCCCTAGTTACAGAACAAAAGAGGGTTGTCTCCAAAAATGGTGAGCAAAGAGTTATTTAGCTTGTGGAATTTGGAATTAGAACCTTGTTTGTATTAAGAGACCTAGATATAGACACAAAATGACTTAAGACCCCTCAAAAAAAAAAATAGTCTGAGGTACCAGACGTTTTAGGCAGTTTCCCGGTGGCTCCTTGCAAACATATATGGCAGGAAAGTAAATAACTGGCATAGCTTTTCAATAGTTCTCAATCTTCATAAGACCTTATGGTTTAAATTTTGTTATCAACAGGTGTCATGTCCAAGCCTTTGTGACAAAAAGTGTATTTATGGTTCGTGTTTGTATTGAGTTTGTGTCTTTTGGTCCAGTGTGGAAAATGTGACCTGCGATTCCAACTGTGGCCCCCCACCCACAAAACACCTCACAGCCTCCTGGGGTCTCAATTATAACGATGCAACCTTTTCATCAAGCAGATAACAGTTTCAGTGTTTCTGTAAATATAAGTATTCCTGTCATTACAGTAGAGAGCATAGGCGAAGGTTTTAGGGGGAATACAGGTGACACGTTGCCCGTAATATTAACACCTGCAATATTAACCTCCTCCCCCACCCAAATGAGCTATTAAAGTCCAGGGATTTATAAATTCATTAAAATTAGTTAATGTATCCTTGATGTGAATAGTCGCCACATGCACATTTGAAAAAGGTTACATTATAATCCATTATTTTTTCATATTTAGCATTTTCATCTGTTGCTTGAATTTTGTGTTTTCGCTCTCGAAAAATAAAGACATTCCCATTATAAATTGATAGGTAAAAAAATACACCAGAAAGCAGGTAGCATTTGATGCTCAAAATTTTCCCGTTTAAGATTTGTGTGTCTACCGGTTTTGAAACAAAGCCTACGCCCTTGCTGTACAATTGCTATACTGTACCGTTGATTCAATGCAATATAAAACAAGTGCAAAGCAACTCACAACTGATTAAGCAGCTGGGTAAGTTGAGGAACATGGAGGAGAGGAAGGAGAGGTAGAAAAGAAGTATTTTGACAGCTAACTCATTATCTATGTCGTTATCCTCCAGTAGCCAGCTCTTTTCCCCTCACCCCTCTTTCTGTCTCTCTCTATCTGTCAGTGAAGGGATAAAACCCCTCTCTCCTGAAGGCTTAGCAGAGATTATCCTAGTGTCTCAGGGGAGGGTGGATGGGGTGCTGAGATGCCACATTACAGATGTAGCAAACGTTAAAGTGAATTTAATGGGCCTGAGGTTGAGCAGGAGGGGCAGGAGAAAGAGGAATAGCAGGTATGAGGATCCAACCTCTTTTTCTCTCTTCGCTCTTTCTCTACCCACGCAATCCTTCCTGTTTATCCCGGTGCTATCACTAGGCTCTCAATTTCTCTCCTTAACCAACAACCCCCTCTCTGTTACAGCCTTGTGCTATTGCCGATTCTTCCTGAACTTGCTCCCTTTTATATATATATAAATTGTATTGTTACATTTCTATCTATCTATCTATCTATCTATATATAAAATGTAACAATAAATAAATTAAGCTTTTCTGAAGTTCATCCCCCTTCTTGCACCCGATCTTTATTACATTTACTCTCATCACAAATACCCTCATTTTATTTCAGTATAAACACCAACTAGAGCGCACCACTCCTGCCCTGCCATACTCTCCCTGCTGAATATGTAACGGTTTCAAAATTTAAATGAAATCCATCGACACCTCGATCGCTCACCTGGTTTCTCTTTGGTGAGACCTATCCCATCTTCTTCCACTTTCACAGGAATACAGTGACACTCACTCTCACATATATGTATACAAATATAGTAAATAGATATAACAGGCACTTTATATCAGCTGTGTAGTATATACTATATTCATCAACATTTACTGCAGTACCTTAAAGGATGATTCTGTTTTGTAACAACAAAAAAACATTTGGGAAACATTTAGCCATGTTCCCAGTTAGCAAAATGTTGTTATGATTACTAGAAATTATTGACAAAATGAATGACAGTAAACAATCCTGTTTCCTGGAATTTATGTTGATATAGAACTAATTTGGAACATAATTTGTGGATAAACACCACTCCACTTACAAGTACTATTAGCACATTAGGTAATATTACTAAGAAATCTGACAAATAGCAAAATATTGATGCTAAATGTATAAGTAACACATTGACTGATGAAGTATTGTATTTGTTTTCTGCCCGAATATTGTAATACAGTAGCTGCACTTAGTGTCAGGGAGGGGTAGTGTGGACCCAATAGCAGCGTGACTGGACAAGGAATATAGTGCAGCAGATTTATTTGTGAGTGGGACAAACAGCAAACAAACAGGCAGGGGATCAGGCAGACGGAAACCAGAGGAAGCGGAGGCTAGACGCGTGGTCGGTGACAGAAGGCTAAGTTGGCTAACCGAGGCAAAGGCAAGGTAGAAATCTGGTGGTTGGGGACAGAAGGCTGAGTCTTTGACCGGGGCACAGGCAAGGCAGGAAAGTCCAGACAGGCAGGGTCGGCAACGGGAAATCAGTCCAAAGGAAATTGCTGGAAAGGTCTAGCATGAATACAACGAACGATCTGGCAGTGAGTGTGTGACTGACTGGGGTTTAAATACTGCAGGGTGTAGATGCAGCAGAGTGAGCAGGTGAGAGGGATTGTGCTGATGAGGTGGGTGTGGCAGACAGGTGCACTGCATGAGGCTGATTAGGTGAGTGAGGGAGAGTGTGGTGAGAGAGAGGGGGCGGGGCTGAGAGCTGGAAGTGGAACTGGGAGTGGCCGGAGTGAACTGAGAGAGAGTGACAGGCAGGTGAACAGAGTGAGCCAATTAGGTGAGTGAGAACATTTTTATGGAAGAGTATGGAAGTATGGAAGACAAACATTTTTTTATGGTTACATTTAGACACTTAAGGTTAGGATAAGGAAAGATTACAGAAAACGTCTGCTGGGACTTGAAGCATGAGGCAAGACGTGCTTATTCGTAACATGTACTTTTGGCACCACAATGTAATGGGGGGGAAAAATGGGCAATGTAATTCCTTGGAGATGGGATTGAAATAAAAACCCCAAATAATGCAAACTGGAGTCATGCTTTCAGCTAAAGCCACTAAACACAATCTGCTATGCAACTGTAGCCACACAGCTGACTGACAGGCAAGGCATGGCCGTGTATTTTAAACGTTAAATTAAAATTGAACAAGAGAAACCTGCAATGTATTTTTCTTTTTTCAATTTTCTTTTCCATTCTGTCGAAGCCACTTATGTATGCCTACTGAGACACACCACATCTTTAATTGGCTTGTTCCATCTTATTCAAATTCATATTCTAAATATCATTACGTTGTTTTTTTTTTGCTCCAACCCATTAAAGATATGTGTTGAAACAAGCGCCTGAGACAGGACCCCAGAATGGCAATGTACCTTATCAAAAACAGGCTGAGGAGGGGAATATTAAAGAGGCCCAGTGAGATGAAGCAAGCCTGTGTAAAAGGCACTATAAGTGATGCTTACTGTATTTTGCACAACAATGTGTAATGTACAGATTTCTTCTTCTTCTTTCTTTCTTTCTTTAATCTTCAAAGACACCTTATAAACAAGTAATTCTAAATAGACCTAAAGCAGTTTTTAAATGCCGAAAACACAAGATAATTACCTTTTGAAACAATCACAACAAATAGCTCGCAAACTCACATTTTGTTTATCAAACTGGGCATGAGCAGTGTTGGATGAGGTGTGATGTATTCTTTGCTGCCAGCTTTCACGCTGAAAAGACAAATTTGTAAAATCTGAGAAAGTAACCTATTGCAGCAACATGTGCACTTCAGAGCCAGTCCTCTTTATTTGCTGGCAATGTGTGCAGTGTGACAGTGGCCACAGATGGCTTGAAACATGACAGAACAGATATATATAAGTAACACACATTAACAGCAATGATAACAAAAAACAAAACCTACCCAATTATAAAATTCACAAAAACACAAAAACACACACACACACACATTGGTGCACCAGCTCACATCAGGTGCCCAAAATGATTAAAGATTTGTGGATTGGCACTGGTAGATGGAGGCCTACCTTTTAAGCTGAAAGATCCAAAAATTCAGAGCACCCACCAGAGTTGGTATCAGAAACTGCTTCATACAGTGTGCAGAAGATGAATAGAATAAAAGTGATAATGGATTCAGGAAATAGGCGGAGGCTGAATTTAATGTAAGACCGCTGTGGGGTAGAGGTGGAAGAAGAGTGATCACAGTGTTGGTGAGGGACTGCTTTTGCATTCATTCAACACCATCCCACACTGTGGCAGCGTGTATGCAAGCAGAGAGGAAACTGGCCAAACTCAGTTCTTCCATTTAGCGCCATATGGCTTTCTGCTTGGCAGTCTGCTGCACAGATCTCCTTGTCAGACACATCTGGGATGATGAGAGCCTTCAATCTACAGCCCATACACTTAAGTAAATGCACCCCTTTCCACAGGCAGAAAGCACATTTTAATTGCACATATTTCCAGATATATAAACACAGCACCACTAAAAGGCGTTTAGAAAACCTGACAATCAGCTCAGTCCACAGTCTAGCCTACAAATTACCTGCTGTTTGGAAGATTGACATGTTGCTAAGATACCTTGACAGGGTTGTTAAGGCGAAGGTCAGGAGAACACTGAACAGACATGATTCCTGCCGCAAATGAGACGCATGGCGAAAGATTGTATCGCAGTAGAAATGTCATGCTCTCAGGAATGTCTCCATCAATAACAATAAATCAGAAGGTGTTAATATATCTGCGTTTTGATAAGCCGTGGAAAAGGATCAGACACTTGTCCTCTTCACGCGTTTTCATCTGCTAATAATTGGTGGTTATTTTTGTCACATCTGTCAAGAAATCAAGATCCAGTCGAAGGTGACACTGATGCAAAGGATTCATTTTAAAATAAAAAATAACAGGAGTCAAGAAAGAGATGAGCAGTTTTATTCAGTTTTTGTGTGCGTGTGTGTGTGTGTGTGCTAATGTGAAAGAAAGGAAGTAAAAAGGATGAAAAAGAAATGGTAGACAGCGCAATCAAAGGATAGGGTGAAAATTATCTTAAAGCCATACATATTTTACCCCCCTTTATTTTTAAACAGTTTGTGACTTATGAGTAGCTGTATGTGACTTCTTTGACTGTGGAGAACTTTCTTTAAAAGTTAGAAATACATAAATTTCACATTCATGAGGACCATGTTGAGGTAATGTTGAAGAAAAGCATAGCATCAGCTCCCTGATGGCGAGGAGGGTAGACTTGTGCTGACAATGCATGACTAAAACACACAAACACATACTCTCTCTCCATCTCTCTCGTCCGATCTCTCTCTCTCTCTCTCTCTCTCTCTCTCTCTCTCTCTCTCTCTCTCTCTCTCGTCACAGGATTACATTAGGTGAGAGATGCTGACAGTCAACAATCTAGAAATAGCAAGTATGTTCACATGTTCTCGAAGTTTTAACTCAATCTCTTTCTTGCTCTCTTTGTCAAACAGACACATCCATCCAGAACATAGGCCATGAGCTGGAGATCCATGGCCATTCCTACTTTCATGAGAGATACAAGAACGATATTTCATTTAATGTATTTATGGATAGAACATGCTTTATACTCTGATTTATGACGTCCCTGAAACTTAACACAATGCAGCTTAAGAAAACACGTGCAAAGACACAAAACACAGGCAAATTAAGAAAAACACATGCACAGCATTCAGATAAAAAAACAAAAAAACAACCAGTACAGAAATGTGCTGCAAAATCAAAAGAAACAACTTAATGCAAATTCAGACAACACAACTTATTACGAAAAGCACAGTAAAAACAAGACAAATAACCAAATACAGAAATGTGCTGTAGAAGCAAAAACACAACCAGATGCAGAAATCCAATGCAAAAACAGAAGATACAAATAAAACAGAAAACAAAGTCACATACAAAAATCTGCAGCAAAAAACAGAAAACACAAACAAATACAGGAACGTGCTGCAAATACAGAAAAACAGTAAAAACAGCAAAATACAGAAAACACATTCAAAAACAAGAGAAACAACCAAATACAGAAACGTGCTGGGAAATCTGAATGTACAATCCAACATTTTAAAGAATAAATACTGATAAAATGAAAAACATCACTATCGCACAATCCGAATATGCACAATGGTGTATGAGCACAGCACAAAACCGAATTTACTGGCACAAGTCCAGGGAGGCAAATTATGACAGAATCTGTATCAAAGCAGTGAAAAAGAAAATCTGGTGATATGCGGCCTGGCCTAAATTACCACCACCTATTAATAATCAGCCATGACATGAGGATATTAGGGCTGTGACAAGAGCATTTATGTCAAATTCTTTGTTTAACCCCAATTACAAGGCACATTATGCTTCATTTACTATGAACAAAAGCCTTCCCAAATGAGAAGAGTATTTATTTTCAGATAAGGAACCATGTTTTCAAAGTCTACATACTTTTTTATGACATGGTAGGGTTGTGTACCATGTCAAGTTTCCTCTAATCACATTCTTTACATAAATAACATCTAAAATATCACCTCCTTGCTTTGGATTCTAGTCATGATGATGTAATTCATATCTTCCAGGTTCTTGGTATATTCAATAATCAATATCTTTTTACATTTTGCTAATTTTTCATGCTCAAAGTAAATAAAAAATATCAAAGGAGACAGTTTGCCATTTTTGTGACTTAGTGCCAGTAAAAAACTCAGCATGATGGGCTGAATCAGAGCTACTAGATTATGTCACATTAGTAGAATCTGCACAGTACCTGGTTCCAAAACTGTATAAATATCACACACAGTTGTGCATCAATATAGAGACATTGAGAGAGCAACATGAAGGCCACTCAAGATTAGATTCAATTCAATTCAATTCAGTTTATTTTGTATAGCCCAGAATCACAAATTACAAATTTGCCTCAGAGGGCTTTACAATCTGTGCACATGCGACATCCTCTGTCCTTCCCTCACATCGGCACAGGAAAAACTCCCCTAAAAAACCCCTTTAACAGGGAGAAAAAAGGAAGAAACCTATGGGAGAACGACAGAGGAGGGATCCTTCTCCCAGGATGGACAGAATGCAATAGATGTCATGTGAACAGAATGAGCAGCATAACAGTTATAATAATTAATAGATCACTTCACATAAAGTCTTCCAACTGCTAAATCAATCAGGAATCATCACTTTCAGTCTGATCCAACCACAATCTTTTTAAGACATTGTATTTGTACTCTTCTAATGTTGTTTGATGTGCAAGTGTTAAATGTGCAATAATGTGTAATTAATTTAAGTCCAAATTAATTGAGTTGATTTCCATGTGAGTAGAAGCTCATCCCTTTAGGCCAGAAGCATTGGGACCAGACATACAGCATCATGAAGCTGGACATATCAGGTATTGACACAAGCTACAGAAACAGCTACAACGATGGTCTTCACATCATCTTTATTCCCCTCTGTGACTTGTAAAACAAAGCTTTATTGCCCATTACGGTGCAGAAAAAAATAAAATGTTTAGTGGGTGTTTTTTATCAGAATTCATTGCACATAAAATGTCAGCACTGCAACAAGCAATAGCATCAAAACAGAGTCTAATGTACTGCGAAATCTCAGATAACACCAACCCGAAATCACAGCTACTCTAAAGAAGAGGTACTCGAGCTGCCAAATGTCATACAATTTCTCCTCATGAACATGGAAATTTATGCAGCTAGGTACTCCAACATCTAATCTACTCTTTAAGTGTATACTGTACCTGCTGTGTTAGTGCTTCATTGTGTACTGTTGTTGAATTATGGCATTTAAAAAATGAAACCACAGTCACAGACACCGGATCACTTGATGCAGATAAATATGTACATAATGCTGATAAATTATCATAATAAAGTTGATATACACTTAATAAAAACTACAAAGTAACACACTGGGATGATAAGAGTCTGCTATTAAGACTGCATGCTATTAATAATTATAATTTTTCAGTCTTTATGGACAAATAAAGGTGGTTCATGGTGTCATAGGTGTTTTGTTAGTTTTTAGAAAATATGGGATCACAGTGTTTTCCAGGTTTTATAGTCCAAGAGTGCTTGAGGCTTTCCACATCTTAACAAGGCAGAACTGTAAACTTTACTATATCTGTAGCTTTAATCGAGTGTCTTATAGCTTACATCTGGTACAGGCCATGGAGCTAATTATTTTTACTATAGAGTAAGCTGCATATAGAGTAAGCTGTCCTCCTTATTAAGGTGGAGTTGAAGCTACGGACCTCCTGCTGTGACTGAGTGGGAGTGCTGCCTCTACAAACATCTCCAGCTATCCTTTACTCTTTTCTGCTCAGTACACACACACACACACACACACACACACACACACACACACACACACACACACACACACACACACACACACACACACACACACACACACACACACACACACACACAGACCGTTAGAGTAAGAACAGTTCTGGTTAGTGAGGATATTTCAGATTAGAAATAGGTTTAGATTGACTGTAATTGTTGTTTCTAGGTACAAAAACAAATGCATCTAGGTAGGACAAAATTGACACACCAATTTACTGCTAGTGTGGTGTGGGAGTACAATATTCAAGTCCTCAGTCAGAATTGGTGTATCTTATTCAATAAGATCCAGTTGAATAATATTTGATCTTATCATATTTTATGATATGATATAGTTCATCATATCATAAAATAAGTTTATAATTATTAGTAGTATTAGTGAAGTATTTCTAGCTAAATATTCATTTTAGCAGAAGGGTCCTATTTAGATACAGTATCTCTACTGCTAGGGAATTGTGCCTGTAGAGCAAAATAAAAGTTTTATATACAATTACAGTAAGGGACAGATAACATCACAATGATCATTATTTCAACGTTTTAAAAGTGTCAAGAGACGGTAAAGTTTCCAAATGAAGTATGCCTTGCAGCTCATTATAAGATTGCAGGCATAGAAAGGAAACGGCCGATTCACCCAGCTCTGTTTGGTTGATTATGACATATATTACTCTTTATATACTCTATAAGTCAAAACAAGAAAAACAAATATAAAAAGATATTCAGGGACACCTGGTGGCTTTCCAATCGGTCCTTACAGGCCATTGATTGTATATGTATTTCTGTGTGTGAGAGAGGGAGACAGTAATCACTGTAGACCATTTCCCTCTTGCTGGATTGCTGAGAGGCACACTCCACTGGTGAGTGCAAATGTAAGACGGCGCACTGGGAGCTTGCTCACAAAAGTAAAAGTATCAAGTAGGCTCTTTATGTGATACCCTGAGCCTTCCTCGTAGCACTTATTGCATTCGTATTAGTTGTTGCACGTATTGTATTCGTATCAGTTCGCTGCACTTATTGTATTACTGCACTTATCCTATTCGTAGTAGTTTGTTGTATTCGTTTCCTTATTGTATTCGTATTCGTTTACTGCACTTATCCTATTCGTAGTAGTTTGTAGCACTTATTGTATTCGTATTAGTCTGTTGCAATTATTGTTTTCGTAGTATTTTGCCTCTGCACTATACTTTTGCTCTGGTTTATGCTTTAAGATGATTGTTTAAGAAAGGAGATGCACTTATGGGGGGCACTTTGGGGCGGCTGTGGCACATGAGGTAGAGCGTTTGTCCCGTAACCACAAGGTTGGTGGTTCAAACCCCTCTACCGGCAACATGCCGAGGTGTCCTTGAGCAAGACACTTAACCCCAAGTTGCTCCCCGGGCGCTTCATTGCAGCCCACTGCTCCTCCAGGATGGGTTAAATGCAGAGAAATAATTTCCCCATTGTGGGACTAATAAAGGCTTAATTATTATAAATGATTATGACTTCTGGTGACTAGTAGTTCTCTTGAATACCTATGTTGAATACACTTCCTGTAAGTCGCTTTGGATAAAAGCGTCTGCTACATGCCTGTAATGTAATGTAATGTAATGTACCCTCTGATCGGTTTGATACTGTACTGATGACAGAAAAGACACAAGGTACTGAGTAGGGAGCCGTCACTTCAACTCAGAGGTAAGGGGTACTGCTAGAATATCTGGGTCCCCTGACCAAAACCAACTTGGGCCACTGAAACAATAAGAGTAATCTCTGGCATGTCCCAGGACTCCTGTTTTCAGAGGCCGATCACCTTATCTGTGGTTGTCAGGGAGGTAAAAACAACATTGACAGAGCTGGGGAGGTACCAACTCGTGGACGATTGTTTGCCCTTGCTGGAACCACCACCCACCTCTGCTTTAAGGGAGTTTTTGTTGTTCTTGTTCAATTCCTGATGATAATAAAAGGGCTGAAGATAGGAGGTTGGAACTAAGCTACTGTCTGGCCTCTGAAGATCAGCACTGGCTTTGCACATAATGGACCTCAAATACAAAGAAAGGACCGCATATACAAATCAGTGAATCTGTGCTTTGCTATACAATGGCTGAGTTAGAGTTGTGGGGTAGGAGATTGCTAAACAGTAACACTTTCAATTTCTGCATTTAGTCTGTCTCTTTCATAGACATCCTGCAACCTATGAAAGACTGGCAGAGTTTCTATGAAAGGCCCTCAAAGACCACTTTGAATTACAGTAAAAGGTAAAAGGGCACCATGTTTAGCTTCTTAAGTGCTTCACACTCCATCAGCCCCCATCTGGCCCCAGAAAACTGTAAGGACTTAGCTTTTTTCCTTGTCAACGGCTTCCTTAAAGCCGGGTCATGATTTAGTTCAACTGTCACTGCAGATTTAATGGGTTATTATTCATGCAGCAAGACAGGCAATAAAAATCGCAAGGCTTTGAATGCCCCCGGCGTGCAAAAAACGGTGATCTGTTTGAAACAGAAATTAGAAAAAGGAGAAAATGAGAAATATGTGTTCACGTTTGTGTTTTTTAAGTTACATTGAAGCGCACTGAAGTCAATTCAACAATTGAGTTGTTAGGCTTACCTGTTGCACCTGCAGAGAAAGGACATCTCATCATCTGTTGGTTATTCAGCTCTTGTGTTAGCACATTCATTATAACTGGAAGTCTTTTACACCCCATAGTCAGCAATATACAGCAGCTTTAGCACTCAGGCTTCTGCATACCCCCTAAGACAAAGGTGCTTGTTAGAAAAACACAAAGCCACTGCTCCAAGCAGTCACTTTCTGCTGTGCATGCTTTGAATGTGCAATGAAACCTATTTTCATCTTGGTGACCTTTGGTCTGTCATTTTCTGTCTGAACTGGGATATGGGATGGCTGTACCCAGTTTTTCTTTTTCTTATTTTTTTCTTTTTATTAAATCTCAGCAGCTCTCAAAAAATGATACTCTAATTCATAGTCCTGCAAGACAGACTATGCAGCCGTAGGTGAAATTGAAAGGCCAGAAATGCCAAGAAAACGGAGCAGTTGACTTACAGTATCAAGATTCTAAGATTACACAGTATTTAAACCATAAGCAGTATGCTACGGAGAGTTAGTCTAATTCTACTTTTCACTGAAGTATTAATTTCACCTTGTCCCTCTCTAAGAACATATACCCTAACCCACCCATGCTATATTTATATATATAGACATGCAGTGTTTTTGTTTTACTTTAAGATATCCACGACTGAGATTTACCCCAATACAGTGGGGGTCAATGGAACTTCCTTGTGATGCTAAAAGTGATGTTTGTGGTTTAATAGGGCTGGCTGATAATTCAATATGATCACTTATCATCTTTCAACGGAATCATATCGAAATACACAATTACATTGTCTAAGTTAATAATAACATTATTAGAGTCTTTTGGCACGGTAGACATGTTTAATAAGTGGAGTTGAAATGCAATCCAGCAAACTTTAGCTTCATGCTAACTGTTCTATGAAACCAACAGAGACTCAGTTAACCCACTTCTTTATATTATTAATATAAAGTCATTAAAATAAGCTTAATAAGCAATACTGTGAATAAACTTAGGTTCAGGCTATCCTGACAACTAATGGATGGATCGATATAAAAACTTGCTAAAAACTTAAGTCGTTTAATAATTGAATTGCAATTTTTTTGATTGACCTATGCTGTCCACCGACGCTACGTTTAAGCTTAAAAATCAAGAAGAATTATGTATCAGGAGTGGTTGTAAAATTCTCAGTGGGTGTTTTAATATGGTAGATTTGGATTAAATGTTTCAAATGTGGACAGATTTTACGTGGAACGACCAGCACAAAATTTTAGTTTTCAAATGTTAACTTTCAGCGCTTCCATAATGTTGGACTTAATGCATTTTGCTTTTGTTTTTGCTTCCACAGAACTAAATAGTTGCAATTATCACAAATGATGCTACATGTGCTTGTTTCCCATTAAATCGATAGAGAAAAGGGACGGTGTCATCCTATTTTCCGTATCATCCACATATACACTTTGATTCAGCTACATATATCAAACCTAAAAGTAATGTAAACAAACATTGTACCCTGTGAAGGCTAAAAAGTGCATCCTTAACAAACCAAAAGAGGGGATTGATCTGTTTGGGACGAGGAAAGGAAAAAGCAGCAAACCGATACCTAATCAAATTCAGCTTCACTTTATTTTTTTCTTTCCCATAGTGTGCTTAGCGACAGAGCAAGAAAATGCATTACTGTATCATTTGCAAAGGTCATTTACGGTCCTATTATGCTGACATACACATCCTCTGCACCACAAGGACATCCATTACCTCTTGGGTAATGTCTGTGGAGGTTTGTTCTGTCCATCATAAAATCAGAGTGCCATAACAAAGAGCACTGGTTTAGAAGGGAAGTTAACTTGTGATTTTATTGATCATGGATGGATTCATATTTACTGCCATTGTATAATACTCTTAAGAAGATGTATTTAGAAAGACCTCGGAATGGCAGAACAATCCTAAAACACTCGTGCACTTTTTATCAAAAAGAGTCTTAATATGTATTAATATAATGATATTATTATATAAAAAAACATCTGCCTTATAATTCCTTACAAAACTCATCTCACTTTTTTAGTTTTGCCCCATACCTGTTAGGTTTTATTATTGGTGCTGTTATCGGAATGATGTTGCCACCGCCACCGTCATTTTTGTTTTCAACCTGATTGTTTTGTTTTTGATTTAGCTTTTGGGACCCTCATCAAATTTCATTCTGATGGAGCCCAATGAATTGAGATCAATTTTGGATTAAACTTGTAATTGAACACACACATAGCTCAGAGATAATTTACTCTGATTAGTTTTTGTTTTGCATAACATGACTGTTGTGTTGTTTTGAAACACAATCTGTGTCAATATATATACAATCTGCTCTTGATGTTAATCCACCCATACACAGGACACACACACACACACACACACACACACACACACACACACACACACACACACACACACACACACACACACACACACACACACACACACACACACACACACACTAAATATTCTGCCATGTTAGACTGAAAACTGGATTTGTTTTCCTATTAAATACTTTTTCTGTATATATTGAAATGAAGACACTTATCTCATCCCTGATTCTCAGAGGTACCGACTATGATCTGTTTTGCTGCTTTTGTTTTGGATTAAAATGGCTTGTTCTATGACAGGTATGTGCGTAAGCATGAAGGGAAACAAGTGTAAAGCAAAACGAGAAGGTGATCGGTTTGGTGGGTCGTGGCACACATTAGTGACGGCATTAGGAGACTAAAAAAGGTGCTACATAAAATGCTCCTCAACCTGCAGTTTTCTAATTCTTCCATTGCAATCAGGTAATCAAGAGGGTTTTGTGGAACTGGAGTGTGTATGCTCCGTTGGCGGGTGCATCCACATCTAAGGAGCATGTGTTGGTTAGCAGCTAGCTTAGCCTTCTCTGCCGCTGTATGAAACCAGTGTCTGTTCCCTACAGCCCAGGCGGAGGCTGCCTTGAAAGGGCCGGTGCTGGCCGTGGTGCTGAAAACGTATGATATTGTCAGCATTAACTCTGTGTTTTCCAAAACCTCAGTTTGTCACAGGTCATGCTGGGATATCACCCAGTTTATAATTATTTAAGGTCAGTAATGCAAATGTTAAAAGTGGAAGTGTTACTGGTGATGATTTGAAATATGGTCATACAGCTGTTTTCTGTCACAAGTGCAGAAGTAAGGGAGGCCTGTGCAGGGAGATTTTTCTCTTGTTTTTTCTTATCGGTTTGTATTCTCTTAGTGTTTTAACATAATTTTATCTCAAGTCTGTGGCTGACAGTATTTTGGGTTGTATGGCTGTCATACAACTTTGAGTTTCTTTCAGTCTCTGATAGATCTATTCTTAATAAAAACCTGCTTTACTGGCTGATTCATGATGAATAAAGTAAATGTCTGTATCCAGCCATGCTTAATTTGTGTGTATAAAACTGTAAAGAGAGGAATGTATTAATTAGATCAGTGATTTCAGGGGAAGTCATTACATTTATAATCTGATAGTGGGGTCTTTCGTCTGACACTAAATGCACTAAATGCACTGATGAGGGAGGGGTCCACTACTCTACACACAAGAGATGAACAATATGTGAACCTCCGTGAATAATCTCCTTTAATCCTGCCATTAATCATATACAGGCAATGTAGGCCGCTCATGCAGATCATTATCATATTTGGCAGTATTTTAGTTTAACTTGAGCCAGATGTGTGTTGTTGCTTTTTTAATTATGTTTTAGATGAGATGATAAGTCCTCTCTATACGACACATCACCCCACCTGAGTCTCTACCATGACACCCGTGTTTCTGTTTGGGGATAGTAGTAATATCTCTGTATAATTTTAGGGACAGTGGGCGTCTTTGGCGTCTCGACACCATGTTGCTAATAATATAACAGTCTTAAAGTTGAGCAGTTGCTTCGCCTCTCTGATATCTGAGTGGGTGGCCAGTATCTGTGTGTAGATAGGGGCCATCCCAGGGGTTGGCATGACATAAACAGAGTCAGGTTTTGCTTCTACATAGTATGTTGCTAGGGATATATGCTCTCAAGGCCTGGCATTACTGCCTGTTTAATTTTTAATTGGTCCGTCTGTGCTCTGATAGGCTGGACTATGGTAGGCTGAATGAGGTTTACTTTATTCAGTGCTCCACACAATGAGGTGTTTACATTGTGGATCAGATCCCAAGGGAAGTCAGTCCATGGTAGCAGCGTGGAGATGGTGATGTTAGCCCCAAGTAAAAAATTAACAGCGCCCTGTTGATTCACTAAAATCCTTTTAATTTTCTTCACACATTAATCTACTGCCATGGAAAAGTTACCCAATGGGCTTTTCAATCGTCCCTTGAAAATGAAATGAAATATCAAAGCAGATTTTAAATACTGTGTAAAAGACCTAAAAATTAAAGAGGGCTTTCGCCATATTTTCAATTTTGTGTAACAGCATTGCATAGTAAAAAAAGTAGCTTTGTAAAATCTTTGCAAGCAGGTGACAAATAAGGTGCGTAAGGTTGGAGAGGAGGTGCATTCAAATTGGTACCTATTAACTACAATTTGATGTGGAAAGAAAAAAAAATTCAGTCAGTTTTCCACTTGCACTCAAATTTTTGCAGAGGTACCCCTAACTGGCAAATATCTCTTTATTCCTGTTAAAATTAAAAAGTTTATAATTATTATAATTTTGTTCACACCAAGACAGTGTGACTTAGGAAAATGTTAAAAAGCCAAATGTGTGAATGTCAGTTTTACAAAAAAAGGTTCCACAATAACTCTAAGACTCTGAGACCGAGAGCAGATTTGCAGGTTTACGTTCTGCTGACAGGTCATCTAAGTTATATATGATTGTAATGGATGTTTACAGTTTGACACTCCAACATGAGCAATTGCTTCAACATATTTTTCATAGTTGTATACGATATGACTTGTACTAAAAGTTTCATGGCAGAAGTATTAGGAGCAGGAAGAACAATATGGTCTTCCAATGTCCTCAGTTCTTTTTTTGAAATGGTTTCAGTGTGGGTGTAATGTGATGATGTGACCTTTTGCATGTCTATATCTCTACAAATACAGTATAATGTGTGAGCTCTCAGTAACTAAGTCAAATCTCCTGGTAAAAGGGATTAAACCTGAAGCCTTGGTTACCAGGCAGGCTCATTAAGAATTACAGTCAGCACCATTAAGTCAATAATGAATGAATTGCACCTTCTAATATACATAACAGGTAGAAATAATACTGTGCAACTACATTATGTCTACCTCAGCCTCTAATTATAGTGGTTTTACTTGTTATTGTCACCTAAAATAACAAGTCATTTTTAACGTTTTTAACTTCAGTCGAGTCCGAAAGCAAAATGTGGTAACAAAGACACAGCTGCTAATGCAACACCTTTTGTGATTTCCCCCCTGCTGCCTTGGTCTCATTGGATTAATTTGTATAAATTATAAAATTATAAATTTATTTGTACAAAAAGTGTCTTACACGTTTTAAGAAAGTCCAACTTCAGTAAAAAGGATTGTGTGGAGAATCTGCAAATATTATTATAGTTATTGCTGATGGCCACATGAATTCGCAGTCCTATTATTACTGTGTAGATTAGTGAAGATTACAAGTCTTCACTAATTACATTTCTGAGGGTTATTTATCTAGTTAGTATTACAACAGAAAAATTATTTGACTATCTGTTCTTTGGTCCAGTGTGTATGCGTATGTTAGTGGGTGTGTGTATTTGTGTTTTGAGGGGGGCTGTTGGGTTGGGAGTAGGGTGGAAGGAGATACATAAAAGGATGCTTGTACTCAGATAGTCAAAGAGATATGGACACATTGATAGATGGATAGATAGGTGGAATGATGGATATATGGATTGATGGATAGGTGGACTGATAGATAGATATTTAAACCTCCTTTATGTCTCTGCCTTTATGTTTCTACCTTATCTGGTCCTGGAAGTGGACTGGAATGATAATGTGTCTGGCTTAAACCCCTGCATACTCATATCCTTCATTCAGGACTGTTTTACCAACGCTTGTGCGCACAAACACACACACACACACACACACACACACACACACACACACACACACACACACACACACACACACACACACACACACACACACACACACACACACACACACACACACAGAGTGAAGGGGCTGTTGAAATGGCAGAGGTGAAGGAGAGACATGATAATAATATTCATATGATATAATACAGGGGCTTTTAAAGGGGAAGGACAAAGTCTTGAATAATGGTTAGTGTTAAGATAGCTGTCATCGTACCATCTTGGACTCTGAAGTGTTGTTCAGCAGTAAGTGGAGGAATCCAGGATCCCACAGACCTCTTATGCTTTAACGTGAAGAGCAGCATTTTCATATGATTAGTACTCCAGTTAGATACACACATTCATGATCACACATGCACAAACACCTATAATCACTTTTGCCCACACATCTCCATGGCCCACTCCTATTTGAACGCAAAAGGAGAGCAACGAGTGTGGTGCACAAAGACACTCAGCTGCCCCTCTGGTTGAAAGAGCCTTGATTTCCCTGTTAAATATTTCGTAAACCCGTTTGGCTCTCGGGAAGAGGATATTTTCCTCTGCTTTCACATCAGTTTTACAGTTTTTTACAGTAACAATACAGTAGGTTCAGGAGGTGAGAACATTTGTATGTTGCACTGATCTTGAGGGTAGTATCTATTTATTTGTAAATGGATGGAGATTTGGTTTGTAAAATGGAAAACTAAATACTTTTTTTGATGACAAATTCCATTAATTTACCCATGGTTGGTCAAGCTGAAGGACTTTCGCTTGGAAATAGAGACTAAATAAAGTTTTGCCTTTGGCTAATTTTGTGCTCCTTAACCTTGAAATGAGGACATAATGAGAATAGCTCTGGTCATGGTCTGATCCCCTTATCTAGCCAGAGTCCCTTGTGAATAACTATGAATGTTATGTTGTCTCTGCAGTAAAGCTTTACACTGTTATTCCAAATTACCCTAATAATTACATATGTGCTCAATTGTAGCATCTAGGCCAGTGGGCAGGCTTGGTGATGGTGTGTGTGGGTTGGTGCAGGGAGCATTTGAATTCAGATGCAGAGCTACGTAAACACAAGATGTTTCTATATTTTATTTGTGAAAAGCATACTGTTGGAAGAAATACACCATTTCAAAATAGTATATTCTACTGGCCCATTAGTCTCATACCACAAGTCCCTCTCTCGCCTCCAACTGGTTCAGAACTCCGCAGCTAGGCTTCTTACTGGTTGGAACAGACGACATCACATCACCCCAATCCTGTCTTCTCTTCACTGGCTCCCTGTTCGTTTTAGAATTGATTTTAAGATTTTGCTGATCACTTTTAAAGCACGTCTGGGTCTGGCCCCGACATACATAGGAGAAATGTTGACCCCGTATGAGCCAGCTCGCAGCCTTAGATCCTCAGGTGGGGCCCTTCTGGTTGTTCCAAAGTCGAAACTGAAAACCAAAGGCGACCGTGCTTTTGCCATAAGGGCCCCTCGGCTTTGGAATGACCTACCGGAGGAGATAAGGCTTGCAGAATCAGTAATCTCTTTTAAATCACTTCTTAAAACACATTTTTATAGATTGGCTTTTATGTGATGTCGTCGTTTTATTGGTTCATTTTCATTTGGTCTTGGTATTTTATTTTATATTTATTTACTATATTTTACCATTATCACTTGATTTTATTTATTTCATTATTTTATTATTTTATTTATTTTATTATTTTATTTATTTTGTTTGTTTATTTGTTTATTTGATTGTCACTTGTTATTTCATTTTGTTTCTTATGCACTGTCTTGCTGGCTGGTCTGTCAAAGCACTTTGTAAACCTTGTTTTTAAAAGGTGCTATATAAATAAAGTTATTATTATTATTATTATTATTATTATTATTATTATATTTAATATCGACATTACTGGAAATCAATTTTCCAATGGGCACACCATATGTCTCGAGCATGCAGACGGTGGAGAACTGGACAACACTGCAGGAGTGGTTTAAGAATTTTAAAAGGAGTGTTTGGAGAACTAAGACCTAAGTTAGCCGACATCAAATCAGTAAGCTCTCAACACAGTCAGAAAACATATCTATAAATAAGTCAGTCAAGCATTGGGCCAGTGCTATATGGCATGATGCATTAGACTTGCTGTACAGCACTGTGATTTTATTCATGCATACTAGCAGCATGGTGCAGGATCCTCAGGTTTAGAGAAGGCTGTTTGGTGGTACAGATACATTGTCTGAATAGTTAAGTTTAACAGCCACTGTACCTTCGGCCCACATTCTGAAGACTGCAGATCCCAGGTGGTTATAGCAAAACCTTCAGCCCAATATAAATACATTTTTTATATTTTTTGTGATATTTAATCCTTGCTTTTACAGTCGGAACCAGAAGCAGACAATGCTGCACGTGGGGGCAGTTAATGCTAAAGCAACTTAAGTTGTCTGACTGTGGTGGTCACTATCAAAAACAAATGTGCAAATTGCTTCAACTGACAAAGATCCAGATTAACCTGAATGAAACAAAATAAAGGAAATTCATGAAGTCTCGGCAGGTGAAGTATACTAGGATATTTGAGCTGGAAGGAACATGACTCTGCCTATGCATATAGAAAAAACTCATGATATAAATACAAGTGACATTTTTAGGTGACTAAAATGGCCTGATATTCATGTCCTGCAACAAAAAGCTGATGCCTGGCAACCACTTATAAAAGTTAGTGTTGAGCCGAAGAAGTTTTGTATGCATGTAATAGGTACATCATCTTTTTACTGTAAAACAATTCATTTTCAATGGAGAACGAATCTGGCAAAATGGAAAGGCACACAAGATCCCCATCGCCTCCCTCTCTCTCACTCTCACTCTCACACTCACTCTCTCTCTGACTTACTCCACAAACAAATTCAAAATGGCCAGAAAGGATCGTCAGCCCTCAGCCTCTCCTTCTTCGCTCTAATCTTACAATTTCTGTCATGTGCTGATTCAGCTTTAAAAATTATAGCCAGTAAACAATCATTTTCTGTCAGTGAGGGTGGGAGCCCATTGATAAGGCCATTTAGCTTCTTTCACAACCAAATGATTAATTTGCATAAATTCAAGATAAAATCCTTTTCATTGACAATGATAATTACTCTCATTATTGCTACACAAATAACCGTATCATCTGAGTGAATAGGCTCATAAATGATTGTATTTAAGCCATCAAGGCTCTTTCTCGCTTCCTGTCTGCAATTGATAATTTTGTTGGCATTCTGCCCATATGAAATCAGGACTTGCATGAGTATGCAAACAGGCTTTATGACACTTGTGAAGCCATAATAGTCACAGTCATGTTACATGCTTCCTGCAGTCTAGCTCCACTTTGAGGTGCTTTTAGTAAACATGATAGCGATAATGCAGGATTCAGTGCAGATGTTTGAAGGACAGAAAAACGTTTGCACTAATGCATGGAACAAATAAATCAAAGCCACAAATTGACAAAATAATAATTTCATTAATGTTATCTTACCTTGTCAAGGATCTTAGGTTGGTTAATTCTGCATCAAAATGTTGAGGAACAAATCTTCCCGATTCTGAAGCCACAGGAAAATTAAGTATTTGAATACATTTTACGGCAAAGCACAAATAATGCAATGGAAACAGATAGTACTGCTACCCAACGTTGCTTGTTATTATTTGGGGGCAAAACAAATGCCATGTTTGATATGTCTGTGCGTCAGTCATGTTTCATCATATCGATTCATATCATTGTCGCTGGCCACAATATAAAAATGCCCATTTTGTTTAAAACATAGGACTTTGACTTCCCTATAGTCCTTTCATTTACTATACATTACTGAGTGAAGGGATTTCTATATTCTATCGTTGCTCCCGGCCCCCCTCCGAGTCAGCGCACAGCAGGCAGAGGGCTAACCGTTCCCAGCTCTTTCAAGCCACTGCAGTTTAAAAAAAGCTTAGAACCTGTTTGAGTGACCTGTTTTGCTTTGTGTTCTCCATTAAAAAACTGTTGAAAGTAGTTTCATTTACTACAACGCCAAGTCTGTAGTCACTCACAACAAGTCAGCTCACAGCAGGCAGCTGGCAAGAGTTTATGGTTGCAGGCTATCACTCAAACTACATTTTTTCTTTAGAATGATTTCAATTTTGTTTCATATTCATTTAATATTTATATATATTTTTAAAGTGAATCTATTATTTATTATTAACTACACATCCATTGTCAGTGTTATGGTTCATTTAAAAAAGAAGTTTAATGAAATAGAGGTTAAAATGAAATGCCAGCTAATTTGTAAGGGCCTTCATCATTTTATGTGTTAATTGTAAAAATGAAAATAATTAAATCTCGCATGGAGCAAGAGGAGGCGTCATGTTGGGGAGCAAGTGGGAACAGCCTGTACATCAAAATGAAGCTTAGGATCTGCCGATTTTAGCCGTTTCCTCCATTTAAAAAGTCCAGTCAAAGTATTGAAAATGTTTTTATGTTGTATTGTCAATATTCATCTAACAGGCTGTCTCTATCAGCCTTAGGTCTTATACAAATTTTAGTTTAATTCCCCCCAGTTAAAGTGGTGGTGGTGGAGTTCAGACAGTTCAAAAAGCTTCATTTAGTTAAAAATAAGAACAAGAGACGGATGAAACATATAGTATGAGTCTGGGTAAATCTGTTTCATGATTAATTGTATTCCCATAACAAATCAATTGAATTATTTGAATGCAAAAATGTTGCATTGCCAATGAATATTGGGTTAGAAAAGACAACATGGGACTTTTGTTGGTCGAACAGATACAGATAATGAGTTCTCTGCTCACCTCCAGTTGCAACTGTGCATGTGTGTATGTCTTTGTGTTTGAGTACACACAGTTTGTTTAAGCCGATGTGCATGAGTGGGAGTTGGTATCGGAGGAAACCACGGAGAGTTTCCGTCTGTTTTCCGCCACCACACTGTGAATGTCTGAACCACAATTCCACAGGTCATCTCTTACAGATGGCTCCCCAGCCTACAAGCCCTCTGTCTGGGGGAAGGACCCACCCCCACCCTTCTCAGCCCCCCACCCCTCTCAGCCCCCTCCCCCCTTCCCATGGTGCCCTGGTGCTCCGGCTTGGAGCTGCTCGGCGCCCCAGATGGAGTGTGCTATCGCCTCTCATATGCATCCATCCTAACACACACACACACACACACACACACACACACTCACTCACTCACACACACACACACACACACACACACACACACACACACACACACACACACACACACACACACACACACACACACACACTTACACACCCACATAGTATCCTCCCCTGAGCTTGCTGTCCTCTTGATTTCCTGCCCTACTGCCTACGATGTTAGGACCTCGTTTTGTCCCCATTTCAACCTATCCACCTTCTGTTGTCTCTCGCCTAGCACAGGTCGGCACAGTGGGACCTTTCTCCATCCAAGTTGTGAGTTTGGACAGGTTTATGTACTGCTCAGTATACCGTCAGATATCTCTTGTGCTTCATTCACATGCCAAACTGGAGCCTGACCTAAATACTTTAAAAGCTGTCAAGTAGCTAAGAACATAGACCTGGTTGTTTTGGTGTCTTTTTATATCATTGCAGTCGGCACCTTTCTCTCTCCTCTTGGTTTGGATCCAGTATTCCAATATTGATCGAGACACACAGGTTGCCTTTATATTCACTCTTCAAGCCTCTAAATTCTGTTACAGAAATGTTAAAAATCCTTGAAAGAAAACAAACATGCTGTGTGATACTTATCCTTACTTTAAAGGATTTTGTCTCCTAATGAAAGTGGAGACATGCATTCATCTAAGGACTGCTCTTTTATTATTAAACGCAAGGCTCGACGGTGAATTACACAGATATGAGAAGGGTTGGCTGGATGTGCTTTCTGAAAGACTCTAAGCACAGATTCTGAGTTTTTTAAAAATCTATAACATTATAATACAACACTGCAAACAGTTCAAGCTTGGTTGGTTTTCAACCCTATGGAAAGTACAGAGACTCTTAAGGGTCTTTGAAGGGTTGAGGCTCTGCTTATATCATTAGAGGGAATCTGCAAGGTTGGAAAGCTCAGCTTCAAAGAAGAATACCCCACTTGCCTAGCAAGTAATTAATAATTCACCAGGCAAACAAACACACATTGATCTTAGAGAGTATACCTTTAAAGCGAAAAAACAAGCAAACAGTACACACCACACATCTACATCCGCACAGTGTGTGCATGTGCATCAAAACAAACACCCCCACTTTGTAAGCAAGGAGTGTTAAAATAGCACCTGCTCCTTAATCATGAGTGTCGCAACAATAATTAATACATTTCTTTCCTTGCATTCTTTTGCAAGTGCATTGGATTTCACACACACACACACACACACACACACACACACACACACACACACACACACACACACACACACACACACACACACACACACACACACACACACACACACACACAGCACACTTATTCTTGCCATTTTAGACAGACACCACAAAGGTGCCTTCAATTACAAATCAATTGAATAGCTCTCGTGAGAGAGCTGCAACTTTTGCAGTTAGTGGCTCTCTCCACCAGGCAGAGAGGGGCAAAGACAACGCAGCCTGTCAGCTCTGCAAAAGTTTCCATTCCAAAGTTATGTGAAGGGAATGATGGTGCAGGTGTAGACTAGATCTGAAATTGCATAATTCTTTGAATTTAGATATTTGAAATTGAAGTCAAAACCTAATTAAGGTGCACCGGCTGTAATGTGGTGATGTTGGACCTTGGAGAAAAACAGGGCAGTTTTCAGCCAACTGCAGATAATGAGGGACATCAAAAAAACTCAAAAACTCGGTCGACAGAACTGGAAGTAAGGTGCTTTAAGACGTATGGTTCACGCGCAAAAAAATAGTTTTTAGTTTCAACAAGTGCCAATCTGTATTGCAGAAAGCTGTTCTTAAACGCTTCAAATTATCATAATAGTACCTGCTAACAAAATTCATAGTTATTATAATCTCTGGGTGTAGCCAAAGAAGCATTTTTAAGTATAATGGAGTTGGAAGTGAGTTGCTCTTGGAAAATTTTGCAATGCAAAAAAACCCCGGTCTGTTTCCTAAACAACCTTCCATCCTCTATGCATGATGGAACCGTAATCACAATCAGTACTAATGCTATGCTATACAATGTCCTTTTCTTAGAATCCTCAACCTTTTTTTATACAGGCTCTGACTCACTGGGAAGATAATGACTGCCTTCAGCTTTCCAGTTCTCTACCACTCACCAATACGCCCCCCCTTTCCTCATACCTCATACGCACACACACACTCTTTCTCTTACACACACACACATTATCCCTCCAAAACCCAAAACTGGAAATAAATGAAAACCTGTCTCTTTCTCACATCCATCAGAAGCGCCGTCATCAGCCAACAATACCTCTTTCCCTCTCCCTGTGCTTATGTGTGTGTGTATGTGCTCATTATGAAACATGTATATATGCTAATCACTTTTGGCATGAAGAACAAATAATTAGCAGATGAAGAGTTCCATTCACACAGGCTTAGCTCTCTGACAGAGCTCCACAGGCATAGCTGCTTATCTTTGAAAATGAGTGCATTGACATTTTTCATATATATGTTTAGACAATCAAGGTGAGCCTGTTCAACTCTATGGGGCCTGCCCATAATAAAGCTCAGTGATCACCTTGTTCCTCATCCACTACTTTTAACGACAAAATATAAGAAATTGTTCCAACTCCCCTCGCTCAGTTTGGATGCTGCTGATTACGTGGAAGCAACTATCTAGAGCCTGCTGGCCTTCGACATCTGCTCAGCCTCAACAGGGGTCAAACTATTTTCACACTCTCCTCACATGGATCTTCATAAGCGCCAACGGATGTAATGACTCTCCAGAGTGCTGCCGCTCAGCCCTCGATGCCCAACTCTCCGAAATTAAAAACTGAACTCTGTACTGCTCAGCGTAGATGAAGAGGTCTTTGTCTCCAGTGGGGAGGTGTTGTTTTTGCACCAAATACATCAGCATCCACCTGTTGCCTCATGGCTGTTCACTCTTAGACCAAGCATCTCGTCAATGGAACCCACACATTACGAAGTTAGCATTCATCAACTCAGGCTTGACATGATGTTGTTGTTCACTGAGGCAGCATGGTCACATCCCAAACAGATGAAAGCCCTCTCTCTTGGTTTGTGCTCAAAGAGAAGATTTTTGTGCCATGGCACCATCTCCTGTAGAACCATGTTGACCGCCCAATTTTTCCAATTCTCCGTAAATTCTCCGAACAGGAATTTCTAGTGGCCAATGACATAATTGAGATGATAAATAAGATATACCATCCGTAAATTGCCCTGTTTGCACTTGGTTTTTAAAATGCCTCTTGGCTGATGGGATATAGATACATACAGTGTAAACGACCACCAAGACCCACTGATCGGATCACTCAAAAGTGTTAATGCGTCCTCAGGAAAATATTGTACATCATCAAAGCCGCTGCTCCAGTTGTGTAAGATGAAATTTCAAAAGATGAAAAAAAAAAAGATGAAAATGAAAAATATTGAGATATATTACAAGTGCATCAAAGATCTTCAGTGATCTGGTTTGCTGAACCCGCCAAGGAATACAGCCAGTCTGTATTGTTGGGATTTTATTTTTATTTTGATTTACGGCAGACTAGGCAAGTGTTTTGCTGCCTCCTGCTGTTTGAAACAACAGTACATTTGGTCTTTGCAAACAGAAATGATATATGTGTTTATTTGCATATAAAGCAGGGAAGTGAGATCTGATCACATGTGGTCACCTTGAAACACAGACGCATTCTAATGCCAGGTGGGAACTGACATCCTTAGTGCTGTCCACTTGTGATTGGATCATCCCAGATGCATGTTAAGCCAGGTGTAATCAGGGCATATGATGGGATGGTGGTTACCTACATAGTGCTTTTAATTTGCAGGGCAATACACCTTTGGATAGTTGTCATCATAGAGAAATGATGCAAAATGGTGGATATAGTCTTAATTTTCTGCCCATAACATATTGTTTTTTGAGACAATGTGTAGTCTCTGAATGCTTGTTTCCAAATGCCTTTCACTTACATGTGATGTATCTCTAATTACATTTCTTCTAACGTAGAGAGAGACAGAGTACCAGGGCATTATGGTTAATGCATAAAACAAAAAAAACTCTTATTCCAGTGATGTTATTCCATAACATCATTTAACAAAATCCAATATACATGTAACACTGAATAACTATCATAATTTTGTCACACAGTTTTCAGCTGAGGCACCTCAGCTCGTGCAATTTTAACAATGTGATGGCAGACTCTCCCTAAAACAGTCGCTGACTATTACAAATAGGTACCCGAGCGTTTGCATGCTCATGTCTGTGTTTATAGAATTGAGATGGGACATTATAGGGACAGAAAACGACCCACCGTGGGATTTGCGGGGAAAAAGAGTATTGGAAAATATGAGGGAAAAAAACATTGACGGATTGACAGGAATCTGGAGACGGATGTGGAGTGATTGGCATGGGGAGAACCAGTGATTGATAGGCATAAAAAATGTAACTGATAGCTATGACAGCTCGGTGGTGGTTGTGGTGGTGGAGGAATGTGTATGGGGGTTGTAGCTAGTCACTTGACAATAAGTCAAAAATAAAGCATGACTGTCTATTCATTTCCCTGCTGACCCATTCACACAACGTCTCTCACACACACACAAATGGACATAGAGCACATTCTCAGACAAACAATAACTAATACAAAAAAAAAAAGGATCCCCTTCTCACTCCACCAGCCTTCAGTTTCTGCTCTCTAGCCTCTTCCGTCTCACCAATTACGACAGACTGGCTTCTTCTTTGTGTCTGGATATAAACAGCAGCCTCTCAATGGCAACACTTACACCAATTAGCCAAGCCTAAGGAAGGCTGGAGCTGCATGAGAGTGTGCTCAAACACCACTAAGGGTTCAGATGGCCATTCAGGATCGGCATCAACAAGATAATTAATAACTGGAACGATCATTACCTCTAAGGGTGCTTGTGAGAGACTTTTAGCACCATTTCCATCTATATTAGCTGTTTATTTGCTCTCATCTGACACTTGTGCCTAAAATAGTTCAAGAGAAAGACTTGCAGTGATGTAAATAGGATTAGCTAGATACAAATCTCTGCTTCCTGAATCACAATTACAAAAATGAATTCCTGTGGGACTGCGCAGGAGAGGTAGGGACTTATTTTGGGCACACATTTTTGGCAGAAAAAGGTACACGAACAAGCACAGCAGAAAGTAAAATTCTCATCAGTGTGGATGTCTGATGTGAGTGTGTGTGTGTGTGTGTGTAGGATGTGTATTTCTGTCAGAATTCTTCTCCATCTCAGTAAACCTCTGTAATTACATCCCAACAGAGGGAGGAATTAAACCCAGTTTCATCTATTGGGATGATGAATATGACAGCGCACTGTTATATAGACTTCATATCTGCAGACAAACACACATAAATCTCCGCCTGTGATGGTGCTGCTCTGAAGGCTGTGTAATTAAACATTGTTATATGAGAAAGTGAATTAATCTATAGTCTGTGAATGTGCCATCGGGATACGGTTGATGGGAGGCTGTATTAGAGAGAGGATGATTTAGCTGACGAGGCTGGTCACATAAAACCTGCGGGACTCCGTAGACGGTGAGCCGAAATGGAGTATAATTTGCGAGGATCCTAAATGATGTCATTTTATTCATTTTTCAGGGGATGAGTGTCATATTGATGGAACAAATAAAGTCACAAAGAACATGAAGGCACCAGGAAAGTCACAAAGAATAGGGAAAATAAAGACACATGGTCATGATTGCAGGCGTTTTCAGAGTCTCTGCATTTATGTTCTAGCACGTGAATCTGTGGGTTCATGTAATTTCAGACACAACTAAGACGCTTTTATAGAAAGTATTTTCCTGTCACAACTCATGACGATGATTAAATGTAACACTGGTTCAACCTCGGTGATAGTGATTAGCATGTTGTCTCATGGGTTTGAGTCCTGGCCTCGTTCCTTGCTGTGTGGAGTTTTTCATAGCCAGTTAGCGCAGACAGTGTTACCTGCTAAGTTGTGCTAACGTTTGAATAAATTATTCTAGAATTTCACTCGCCCCAAACAAATTTGAACACAGACTTCATGGAAAGTCTGTCCGGCACAGAAAGGGGACATTAGCCTCAGAGACCCAAAATGTTTTTAGCACCAGTCTGTAAACATGTTTATTATTTATGTCGGAGGCTTTCGGGGATTGCCTCGCTGTGTTTACCATATTTTATTGTATATTTTAAAATGTCTTTTTTTAAATTATGTCTTTATTATTGCACTGTGTTTGTTGTTTACTGTTAGGCACCAATCAATCACTAAGCCAAATTCTTTGTATTTGTAACCTACATCTTCTGATTCAAGCTTCTGATTCCGGAGGTTGCCAGTTAATAGATCCTTTTCACAGCAGCCATTTTGACATTTCACTGGAGGTAAAATAGGTATAATTAATATCAATAATTATGACCCTGGTATTTTCATTCTGGCTCACAGTAACACACTAAATAAAAAGGGACTGATTATTTTAATCAACTACACCTGTGAAGCCTCATATTAGCTTCAGCTGAATTTTGCAATACATTTTTTACACAGAATGAGATCAGTGAATTATCTTGCAATGGAATTTAAAGTATTTCCTAACTTTCATTCATATATTCAATATTAGGTAGCGGTCTTCTTCTACCTTCTGCTGGCACACTGTTGCGTTTTTTGGCCACCAACTGTTGATCAGTGGAATAGTGTTAAACTGTCAAGTCAACGCTATCTCATAAAAGCAATAAATGCCGAAAGGAACAACTAAACTAAAAATCAAAAGTACTACCTGTACCTTTAACGATGGACTGCGGCTTATTTGGGGGTTTTCTCCTCCACATAATAGCTTCCACAAACTTTTAAGACTAGGCTGCGCCACCTAACTGCAATTTGTAATTTCACAAACAGTGGCAGTGTGTCACAAAGAGAGACACACATATAGTCAACAAAGAGGCAAAGCAATTGTGGATTGTTTTGTACCCCATGTATTGAAGTATAATAAAATGGTTGACTGTTGGAACGTTAATACGCTTCTTATAGTAATATTCAACATTGTTGGAAACTCACTCTTGACAAATATGCTATTAAGTAAAAAACTTTAAGTACGCAAATTAAATATTTTGTTAGATTCAAGCACTTTTAAAGAAAATTATAACTGTAAATGTGTGCATGTCTGTCTGTCTGTGTGTGTGTGAGAGCGCATGTTCTTTTTTTCAGCAGGCTCGAGACCTATGGGAGCCAATTAGAGTGTAATGTTGGAGATGACAAAAGAGACTCAGTTTGGTCCAGGCCACCAGTCTCTGGCTTGTATCCCCCTGGCTTGATAGCTAAACAGAGGTTTAATAAGAGAGGTGTCTGGCACTCTCATCTCCTCTCAGACACACAGGAAGCCGAGCGGTCACAGAGTTTGGGTTTAGATGAGGTCACTGCCCCCGTGGGCTCAGCTGGAAGAAAGGAGACAGTGAAATAAATGGACAAGAGACTGGAGAGCAGAAGAACCAGTTACTGAGATGAAGCTCGGTGTGCGTCTCAGCAATATTATACAACAGAATATAGGATGAGATTTCAGATCAAGTGTCCTATATAACTGGAAGTCAGACCCTTCTCTCCCGTGGGGAATAGTGGTAGGACAGGTTCACCCCTCCACCTTCATTTTAAGAACTTATTGCAGTGTTCATTTTGATGACTCAGGAAGAAGATCACCAGCTCTGAAATGCAAACACAGACGGGCATTGATGCAGTTTTGATATTATGTGGCTGTGCTGAAATTGTTTGCTAAAGCAGAATTGTGGCTTAGATTTAAAGTTCTGAAATCCCATCCACATAAAACCAGTGGCTGAATAATATTATATTAATAGAAATATATTGTTCCTGATTCTCTTAAATATTTGCTATATTTGATAACCATAGAATAATAATAACTTACCCATGTATAACTGTCCATATATCCATGGAGTTTGATTAAACACCTTCAGCAATGTAAAATAGCTGCAGATGTAAGGATTGGGTGTCATTCCTTAATTCTCATTAAGTCATTTCTTAAAGGTTGTAGAGTATAAACAGATATTAATTTAATATCTGAAATGACAGCATCCTCAATAGACAATAATGCAATACTGCTACAATTTTTTTTTGTGTCTGGAAATGGGGATGGTATTAAAAAAAAAAAAAAATGGCCACTGGTCTTGATCTGTATCATTGTTTTCACATTTTGGGAGGTAAATCGTTTTAACATAAAAAAAAAAAAGGCTTATCAGCAAATTGCATTGCAAAACATAATGTTACATTGTAGCCATAGCTGCAATGTCTCAGAACCAAGCCAGTAATCCCCAGCGGCATAGCTTCACATCTCTTGCATTGTCAGTTGCAGCATCTCCAAAGGCCTCTGTTCTGCAGCTGGCAGAGTGAAGGTCTCCGGCAGCCGAGACAGTTTGGAAGCATCTAAAGTCTTTCCATCAGTCAGTGTGTAACTGCAGGTTCCTGCTGTGTCACTCTAGGCTCCCTCAACTTGGATTTTCCTCTTTGTTGCTTTCAGGTTGTCTCACACACAAAGCGCGTGGAGTGCACTGAGGGGCTTGTTGTATGTCTCACAGCAAATGTTGTACCGTTGCAATTTTCTCCCAGCTCCTTGATCTTTGCAGCCAGGAGTTAGAACTGTAAAAATCCTCATGGTTTGGTCTTCCTGCCATATTTGAATGATAGGGGTCTGTAATGTTTGAAGAATTCTCAGGTATGTAATTTGCATGGATGATTAACCTCGCAGAAAGGAGATTTCCCCTTTCACACCCTGATGAATCTCAGGTGTCTTTTTATCTAAGAATGGCAGGTTGTAGTTTGGATGTGTCTGATATTCCGCAAGAAAGATCTCTGACAAAACGAGATCTGGTGGAGACCACTGTCTGTCAGTGATCAAGACACAATGTTCCCCTATCTGGCTTATCACAAATCAGTAATCACAAAGTACAATACAAATGCACAGTAAATGGAAATGGCTCATGGGTTCTGATCATGTGTATGCATATTTGTGTTGCTCTTAAAATCCATTTTAATTGATTAAGATTGTTAGGTTGGAAATCGAACATGCATTCACAATCACATAATCATGCCCCACCAACACATACACAAAGCTTTTCCTTGGTCCATCAGTAAATCACCAGTATTTAACCATAGACATTTAAGGCATTTAAGCACAATGCATGGGCCAAGGCTAAACAGTAAACTACCCTAATTCCATCCATCTTACCTGCCACGT
Source organism: Anoplopoma fimbria (assembly GCF_027596085.1). Lineage (NCBI taxonomy): Eukaryota > Metazoa > Chordata > Actinopteri > Perciformes > Anoplopomatidae > Anoplopoma > Anoplopoma fimbria. Next base: position 12,466,769 of record NC_072472.1, on the reverse strand, counting down.
CATCCCTCAAACTTATTGAACATGGTGGTGAAGAGATTTTAGTGGTTAGCCTTTTGTCCTATACTTCCCAAACTATTTCCATTATCTTAAGGTCAGAGGCTGGCTCTGTCTGCCAGCTGCAATATTTATCAATCAAACAGGTCTGAGACAACAGAGAAAAGTGGAGTGGCACAGCAAAGAGCACTTAGCCTGGATAAACAGGCGGCTAGTACCATGGATCACTGCATTGCTAAGCCTGTCACTAGCAGAGGGGCTAGAGGGGGACAGAGAGGGGAGAAACTCCGGACACAGTGCACGTTTGCATTCATGTGTATGTGATTGTGTGTGCGTGTGCGACATAGAGTGAGGCTTTGGGGAGAAACACAGGCCTGGTCAAAATGTCATCAGCGTGCCAGCTTATAGCAGCTTGAAAGGCTTAGAGTTGTGATATTTATCCTGTGGGCTTTAGCAGGGAGGTGGACTGGGAGAGAAAATATCTGTAATTTCATGGTGTCTTCAGGGGAAATTTGATTTCAGATGGCTGGCAGTCTGATAAATAGGAACTGCTGCCTGCAATCCTTTCCTAAAGGGATGGAAGAAAGGGTACAAGTCTCTCTTACATCTGAGTCGGTATGAGTGCAAATGTGTGTTTGTGCAAGTGTCTGTATGTGTGTGTGTGTGTGTGTGTGTGTGTGTGTGTGTATGTGTGTGTGTGTGTGTGTGTGTGTGTAGTTGTACAAAAATGGCGTGCATGTCCATCTATAAGATGAGAAAAGCTGATCTTTTATGCATGTAATAGCGCTTGTGGTTGCACAGAGTAACGCTTTAGAGTGGATTTCTATTTTGATTGACTGGAATGGTTTTGATTACCCCCTGCACTGCACTGTTTTTTTATTTCAATTGTCCCTTGTTGAGAGCACTTGTTCAGGAGTTAAATAAGGTCAGAAATAATTTTTTCTTTAGTGACTGTATTTCATCCCGTGCCTCCGCCAGCCCAGGCTGTCGGTTGACACAGAATTAAAACCAACACCCTCACAATCTCATCATGAATCTTTAACGATGAAATCATATCCTATTAATTCAATAGAGACCTCTAAAATTCAATATGCTGTATAAACAATTAGATATCCCTGCCTCATCTTTTCGCTCTATTTATATTTAATGTGACTCTTCACACAGTAGAGGGGAGGAATACGGAGATAATAGGAGAGAGACGAGAATAGAAAGCAGTTAAGAGGATGAGAAAAAGAGGAGAACGAGAAAATCCTCATTTGGTTTGCATGCACACTTCATTATGGGGGATCAGACCCGTAAATACAGTAATAGCTAAGTACTGATAAACAGGTCGCGCTTGATTGGTCCTCATTCCCTTTTTCGTATTGTTTCACAACTGTTTCACAACAGTGCACATGTGGGTTTTTTCATACATTACAGGCGATACATCAAGATTCCACACTCTACATACTGTTAAACATCCCACAACATAAGAGATTGCAATAGAGGTGAAATGTTTGTGCACTCTCATGCCTCCAATTAGATCAGGTACTGTGCAAACAGTGGACGCCAACCTCGGAAGAGATTCAAAGGGAGCATGACATTATTTCCAGTGAAAGAGGCAGTGGGAGGCAGAAAGGATAGGTTTAGCAGCTCTCAAGTAGAAACAGCTGACTCCAGTGCTCAATAACAGGTCTATTCTCCTCATCTGCCAACAGCTCCAAACGCTTCTGAAAATGCTGCCGATGCTTGTGAAAAGTCGAGCCCATGGCTTTTTTTCTTGTAGTGAGACTCTGTCACTCTCTTGCTCAGCATATATTCATCTGTGGGTTCACCAGTTGATCCGGGACAGGTCTCAGGTGATGCCCTGTAGCATGTCTCGTAGTGCCGCCATCATTTTTGGGGAGCAAGAAGAGAGTGAGAGGCTGTGGTCAGAGGAGAGGTTATTGTTATTGACAGTATGATTGGGGGTTAAAACAGATCCCAACTCGAGTTTAGATCTATGTAGACACATGATGAACCAATAACTTGCAAACAAAATTAAAGAATCTGTATTGATTTTTCAAGTCTATCTTTATATAGGCTAGTGCTCACATGCCATGCTCTGAAGCAATCAATTTCTTAGCACTACTTCATTGTAAAAGATGAAGGACAAAAACCACAATCTTCATTCTGCGCAAAAAAACAATATAATACAATAAACAACAAAATGTCAAACTTTGACACGATAGACCGCTGCTTGCTTCCAAATTATATTTTGTTGTTTAATGTGGACAACTTATTTGAGACTTTGACAGACAACAGACATTGTGCTTGATCAGATTTATTGTCAGCAGGTCAGGTGAACCAAAATGCTCGAAAAGCCATTTATCATCAAATCTATCAAATGGGATCCCTTGTGAGTAGCTTACATGTTCCATTGCCAACACCAATTTAATGACAATGCAATTCATTGTGAGGTTTTTTCTGTCTCTCCTGTAAATTGCTACCATGCATTTGCACAATGTCTAACCAAATTCAGTGTGGAATAAATTCAGAATATCTGATATTTCCAATATTGATCCATAATTTCATATCATAATATAAAAAGATATGCTATCAATATAGTTAAAATGTTCTTTTACAGTGTAAAATTAACTGTCATCACAACATCCAGGTTCACCTGAGGAACCATGGCACACAGGCAGGTGTTAATTTTACAGACCAGACTGTGGTTTGACAGTCACACACATAGCACATACGTTCCCCTCTATTATCATTAACTTTATACAATTCTAGCATATCATTTTCTTTGCGGTAATCTCTAGGTCAATCATGCACAAAGACTGGGTGTGAATTAACAAGGACACACACACATACACACACATTTATGAGGCTTTGATGTAAGCCATCCCCGTAATGATCAGAGCTTTGCTCATCTCATTGCCTTGATTGAAGCTGTTCAACAGCATAAATAATGAATTCTCATATATATTGCAATGTTTTGAATCATATTTTCAGAGTTCAGTTTGATCAGTCAATTTCGGAACACATGTACACCTTTGCTAAGCTGTCTGTCCTAAATGTAAATCTATTTAAGATTGATCCTTCTATAAGACAGGTGATTGTGTCTGAACATCTGTGTCCAAAGATCAGATAGCAACTGCTGTGTGAGGGTGCTAACGACTAAAAGAAAATGGTGCAACTGTGTTACAGTACTCTAATATGTTTCAGTAGTGCTAGACAGTGCTTTATTCAAACATTGCAAATGAACAAATAGATTTTAGCATTTGCTCTGAAGTCCATATATATTTTTATTACATGCATGTCATGTTTTGTATTTGATGTCTTCCCTTTTATAACCACATGCACATGGCAGCCTGCAGTCTTCTCCTTGATGTTCACACAAAAGCCTTTTAGCACCACTAAGTAACTGAGAGTGAAGAAACTGCTAATACTGCCTTTCTCACTTGGCGATGCCCATTCAACTTGCTGTTCGATGCCTTCAAAGTCCCACTTTAATTGCGTTTAAAGCAGCATGATTACACAAGGTGACATTCTAAGTTATTCATTCACACAAACAAGACGGCAATTAACCAATTACAACTTGTTAGTAACAGTGTATCAGGGGTAATTGGTGGAAAAAAATTGGGAAGTTCAACGTCTTTGCACTGAGGCGAGTCATGTGTTTATCAAAGCATTCAAGAAGGTTCACACCGGTTTCTTTTCTTGTTTGTCTTGGTAAAAGCTGACTCATAGCAGTTAGTTCAACATATTCATACAGTGCTGCAACAATAATGGTCCTTGATTCTGCTTCAGTGAAGCAATGTGACATCAGAACTTTTGACATTGTTGACATAAAAATGTTGCATCATAATAAAACTTTTATTCAACTTTTCCACTTTTTCCCTCTTCTTTAGTGTGTTATATATATTTTTGTACATGCAAAAGGTCCGTAGAGTGTAAAACCTGAAGTCCACACCTAAAAGGATTTACCCTCCCCCTCAGAAGCTCCTGAGCTGCCTGAACCGGCTCAATTGAATTATCTCCTTCACTTCTGTAACTTTATGAGGTCATAATGTTGCGGAAGTGACATAAAACTCCTTCCCGCTAGTTTGGCCCGCCCTCAAACAACAAAAGAGAGAGAAGGAGCTGGAGCTCCGGAGGAAGAGTTTGTTTTTTTGTGGCCGTCATGTCGAGGAGAGGCTGTGCTCTGCTCTGCTCTGTGAGGGGAAATGTCCTTTGTTTGGACTTCTTCTTATGAAATGAAGAAAAAGTGGCTACATTTCATTTTTAACACTTTGCCAGAGCACTACAACGAAAACTTAATGTTGTGTCGCTACATTTCTCAGAGGACAGCTTCAACAGTGTTTTGAACCGCTCTGGAAAACAAGGCTGAATTCTGTTTGTAAGGGGTGGGATATTTCCGATGCATGCGGAGCGTTGAGTGTTTCAGAGAGAAGGTGAGAAGAGGTGCTGCAGGACAGCCAGGATGAGAAAAACAATGAGGATTATGAGCATTAACGCATGTAAACATGTTGTAACTGTAACTTGAGATAAAAATATGCAGCCGGAAAATAGCATAATAGGGCCAGTTTAAGGTAAAGTGGAGGATTAATATATTGTGGTATTCGAGAACTTTATTTAAGTCACTGAATGATTTCTGGTTTAAATTTTGACAGTGAAGCACATCCACATTAAAAATCTTTGAAATTGTTTTCATCTAAAAACAATTTCCACAGCGTCTTGCTTCCCTCCTCAAATTTCACATTATACCCATTTTATTGGACTTTATTTTCTTCGTCATCAACAACTGCACACAAACAACATTTGCATGTTGCTCTGATGAGAAGCGGAAACATGAGCTTATCAAAGCTTGCTGTCAGCACTAGCCTTCACAAAAGTTCACCTTGTGTGTTTCCACATCAATTACACAGAAGGGCATTGGTGTTGCAAGCTAAATGTGTCGCTGGGTTCACTGCAACAAGGCTTGTTTGTGCGGTTGTCTGGAATGCTGTCAATTAGACAAACAAGATGCATGCTGCTTTTCTGCAGGAAAGCAGCAGGTTTCTGTGGAGCTTCTGGTGTGCTGTTCCTGTATGTGTGTGGCGGCTACATGGCTCTGCTCAAGTTGTCGGGGGGCAGAATGGTCATTCTGTCATCACAGATGGACAGGAAAAGCCCAGGGGGCATCTGAAAAGCCACAGGCATTGTCGTTTGCATGCCGTGTGTGTGTGCGTGTGTTTGTGTGTGTGGTATCCTAACATTTGTGTGTTCCACAGCAGAGTAGCTGACAGAAGCAGTACAACCCCCCTCTCATGCAACAAATGCCATCCCTGTCTGTTTGGGTTGCCCTCCAAATCATTAGATCAGTCACACACATATACACATAAACACATACAAGCCCATACACACACACACACACACGCACACACACATGCAAAATATGGCCACCCGGAAACAAATATCTCTGGGACCAGATTATATTCAGAAAGGCCAGTTTAACATCACTTGAACTACTGGCTTATTTATTTCCCTGGGTGGTAAACTGTGCTGTCCTTTAGAACGTAACTCTCTGAGAAGATAAACATGCATGAAGGAGTGGTGTTGTAATGGAAATGATGGAGATAGTACTGGGATGACATGCTGCAGGCAAGTATGCAAAACAAATGTAGCCTGCCATATTTACTCATCTATGACCTTCCAAAGCACTCAAAGTGCAGAAAGTGAAACCAAGCAAAATATTTTTGATATTTTTGTTTTTTATTCGGTGGCTTTTATGGCAATTCATTTTGCCAACTTTCTCTACAAAATGATTTGAAAGCAACATTTTTGTCAAGTCAGTGTGTCCCATTTAGGTTTTAAAAATAAAGTACAGAGATTTGTTTTACAGTTGACTGTCACAGCTGCTAATGAATTAATCAAGACTGCACACAGACTGGAATATTCACAACAAACCCCTCATCAGGAATGGCACACCCAACATTGCAGTAAGTAAGTGATGCTAATTGGGGTGATAACAGATTCCACTTACAAAGGTGGAAACATTGGCCTCTGGAGAGCAGTACACTTATGCAATATAAGTGTACTGCTCTCCAGAGGCCAATGTTTCCACCTTTGTAAGTTAGTAATACATTGTTTTCTAGGTTTGATCATGCGTATCATGTTCATAGATTAATAACTTCTAATTTGCGAATAACAAAAACATTTTATAATGACCTGGCTTATAGAAATCAATGTCCCACTAATGAACACAACAGTGTACTTAAAGCTGGTACAGGCGTCAAGTTACAACAGAGTTCTAAACAATATGTGTTCAACAAACATGTTACTATAACATATTGGGGTTCTCCCTCCAGCCGGAGTTATGAGTGGTTGAAGGTGGAATTGAAGCCGGATCTCATTCTGTCAACGGTGTGCTGGTCGCTGCCGGAGGCCCCACTGGAGTCTGAGCTGAAGGAGTTTTTGGTAAACCCTACATGATTTCTTCCATTTTTTTGCTCCAAATCTAATCCTGTGGCACCAATGACAAGCATTAAGAATAACTACATAGAAATAGACAATCTTCTCAGATGGTCTTGTTCACTTGTTTAGGCACCAGTATTAAGTTGAGTCAGTTTCATAACAAGTTATGAGTTCCTCTCAGTAACTTTAAAGAGCCGGAACTCATACTGTTTCAGAGCATCAGGGATTGGACATTTATGTAAGTGACTTTTAGAAATACTGCATTATATGTTCCAATTCAGCGTCAACCTTGAGGCATATTAGAGCTCTTTACTTTGTGATGGTTCACCTTGCTTAGAGCCACGCTATTGACATGGAAATTACAGAACACTTACAAAAGAGTTTTAGCCTCACTGAAATAGTCTCATGATATATTTCTTTTGTACTTCAAAGCGTCAAAGCTCCACCAACTGGTCAGAATACTAATGGATAATACCAAGGTATTCATATACTGATGAAAAGGAGTAATTTTAAAGTCCCTTGAATGAATAAATATGCATAAGTTATTCACTAATTACACAGACACAAAAAACTATAAACAAGTAAAAAAAAAAGGGGGTACCACTTTATTTGTTTATTAGACTGTCATGAAACTGTCATTAGCATGACATGATGCCTGTCATAAACATAAAGGAAGAAAAACTCTTGTTTTGAAATTGGACTATTGTGCAGCAACATGTCCCACTCTTTACAGCATTCTTCCTCTGTGGGCATAAGGGTACAGGACCCACAGGAACACCATCAGCAGCTGCCGTCTACAGCACTCTCGCTCAATACTGGACCAACTTCACAAAGTGTTGTGTCTATAAGTCTTTTAGACACAAAAACATGAGAAAATAGGGATGAAAAATACCCTTTAATTGCAAGTTTGTAACTAATCTCAGACTTTTGCATTATGTATTATTAAAAAACAACAACATAATGACATAAGACATGAGGCTGGTATATTTTAGCTTAACGACCAAGGTATGGTCATTTTTCCTATCCATCATCACAAAAAATATTGTATACATCCCTATTACCCAAGTGTAATGTCAATAACACATATATAATTAGAGTTAATGCAAACTTAAAGTGTATTAAATGTACTGGTTGTTCTGCTCTGATTTGTATCTCATGAGTCCCTGAAATCAGTTTAAATTGATAAATATGCATACCAGTGGATGATTGAATAGATGGATTCCAAAACAAATCTGCAATCTTCTAATGGAACTGAATACAATGACATTCAGGCACTCAGCCAGTAATGTAGATGTGACACACACACACACACACACACACACACACACACACACACACACACACACACACACACACACACACACACACACACACACACACACACACACACACACACACACAAAGACAAATGTAGTAGGTTTTCATCTACTTTGTTGGTGATGGGTTTTTTGAGGAAGCAGGGTTCCTGCTGATAAATGAACTATTTTATGCTCCCTAATAACCCTCAATTTCCTCTCATTTGTTAATCATGAATGATAGCAATCTATGTGTCATCTAATTTCAGCAGGCCACTGTTATTACCACATTATTTTAACAAAAACTACTCGCCACTGCCAACCAATTTTGTCACACAAGATAGATATTCTGCCGTTAAGCCCAGAAGTGTAACCTGCATTGATCCTAGTGGCTCACTGGAGGTTAGAATAGTATGTTTTCAATCAAAAAACCTTTCTGTTCCCCTGGTGTTTGTCAAAGAAAGTAACTCAATTTAGCACACTGTGCCTTTCAATCTTGTTGCCATAAAAGCTCAGATACAGTACTCACAAAACTTGATTGTAAGTAGAAAAAAAAGAAAAAAGAAAGTTTATTAAAGAGAAACATTGATGTAGATCAGAGGTAGTATCACCTTTTTAAAATCTCCAGTTATTCTTCCTGCTTCCATCCTCTGATTAAATTAAAAGTTATTTGTACAATTTTGTTTATCTTAATTGTGTGTGTTGTACATTCAAGTTGGGCCCAAACTGTAACAAGCACTTGCTTGCAACTTCTTAGGAGGGCTGGGCGATTTGATGATATATATCTTCAATCGATATAAAAATGACGACTATATTTTTTCAGTATTGTTTCCATCATGACATAACAAAAAACAGCAGTTGAACTGCGTTACGGCATTATTTACTTCATTTGGATATCGGAGCTGGAGTGGAGCGGAGCTGGAGCAAATAGCTGTTTTGCTCCGAGAGGGTACAACATGCGGAAACTATCTCAGTCTCAGCTCAACCAAACAAATAGAGCTTGTAAGAAAGTCACATGGAGGCAAATATGCAGTGCAGGCTTCATTGCCATAAACCAGCATTACATTTCTTTTTTCTTTTCACTTTACAGACTGCAGACTACGGTCCACAGAAATATGTTAAAACTATGTTTTGTTTGTGGCCACTTATGTAGGAACATTATCTCTGTTGTTCAACATACAACGGATTACGGCTTGATAACATAATCCATGAATAAGAAACCATAAAAAAAAAAACAGATAACACCGCTAAAAATGTAATGTATATGAATGTTTGCCGCTATCACACTACATGTCCAATACTTGTACATTGCTATGACACAGAATGTAAACATAGCAGGTCTAAAAAGAATACAAAAAAAATACTTCTTCAGCTATCCTCTGTCATTATAACCAACAATATAATAATCATAATCATTAATAGGCTATACCCCTTAAATGCTGTTGATTCAGACCATATATTGTTATGGGCCTTAATGTAGCAACCTGTCCTGTAAAATGCATTTATCAGCGTTTTTTGATTCAAATTAAATTTGTTGTAGTCCCCTAGGCTAGGACTATTTATTCAATATTTCTCTATATTTTCACTTGAAACTGTTATGTTTATTTTGCACTGGAGCTCTGAGATGGATGACAGGTTTACAGATTGTACAATTTCTAGGTATGTGGTAAGTATGACCATGATATTATCATACACCAATCTGCTAGTGTAAAGAACTAAAAATGTTCTTCACATTGGCTACATTTCATAGGTTAAAAACTAGCCCTGTGCAACTGACATACAGTAGCACCAGGTTAAAACAATATTAGACTTGATATAATATTAAACAGTTGTACAGTTTATCTGTCAGTGCTGATTGAGAAAATGTGAGTGTAAAAATTGTTTGGTGCAGGCTGCTGTGAAATACGGACAGCGGCGAAGTGCATTCTTGTGATAAACCCTTCCCTTTATCTCCCTGTGACTGACAGGGGAACACTCCTGCCATCTCTTTGTCTTTTTTTCACAGGACCCTGAACAACACAAAAGTCACCGGATCCCCGGAGAGCATTCCTCACAACTTTGCAAACACTCTCTCCGTTTTGATGTGCTGGTTTTTTGATGACGCAGTACGTTTCTGTGATCAAGGGCAGTTCAGAAGAGGACAGTAAAGGTGAGCGGATAAGCAAACACACATACACCCACTTTGAGTTGTTTGCCAGAACACCTGTGCGTTTGAAAAAGGGAGCAACACAAAGCATCTCTCTTTTTTTATTCTGCAGCCATGAGGTGACACGCCATTGTTTCCTCCCCATATTTCTCCCCTGTGAATTTTGATTCCTGCCAGAGAAAGGACGGGCCTATTGAAGTACTATATGAGAGAGGCCATTAGACACTGAGCTGGACATCACTCTACTGTGAAAGGCATTCTATTGATGTTCTATCCTTCATACCAGTCAACTTTTGCAAAATACGAATGGATTGTGGTGTCCGTAGAATACATGTACATATCAACAACCATTGTTAAGCACTACCTGTGATATCCTCAGATCAAAGCCCTTGGACTACGTAAAAGTGATGACATGAGAGGGCAAACTTTCACAATTTAATTCTCAAAGTGACATTCAACTAATAAAAAGCGAAATAAAAAATTTCAATATCAAGTGCTTTCTCATTTGTGGAAAGTCATCTTGAATGAGAACCTTGAAACATCAAAATAAAGCTTTAAAGAAGAGATCCAGTGCACACACCCTGTATAACTTCCGGAATATAATCAGTTCATCCTTAGGCCAAAGGATCTATGAAACCCTTTTCCAGCCTTCCTGAAGTATTGTGCACATGTGTTCCCACTAACGTCAGGGTAGATAGTAACTAACCAGCTGGTTCTCATTGCCTAAAAATAACCAAATCCTGTTTAAAAAAAAAGAATGATATGAAATTACAGATTTTATATACGACTCTGATTTAGTCAAAAAGTATCAGCTAATAACCACTATATTGTTATTATTTAGCCAGCTGTTTGAACACTGACAAGGTGCAGACTTTCTTTATTCTGGATGTTTTGTTGTTCTGTTTTTATTGACAATACTGATTTGAAAAAGGAGAAGGTGTGTGTGTGTGTGTGTGTGTGTGTGTGTGTGTGTGTGTGTGTGTGTGTGTGTGTGTGTGTGTGTGTGTGTGTGTGTGCGTGTGCGTGTGTGTTTGCTTGTGTGTTTATGCGTGTGTGCATGTGCACATGTATGAGAGAAAATCCATCAGTGTAAACATATTGACCTGTCAATGGGGTGTCTGGTTCATTGTGTTACCCTGCCAATGGAACTCAGTCCCAAATTAATCACACATGATGAGATGATTAATCTGGTTTATGTCCCTCTATCCGTCCACTGTACCCGTCCATCTGTCCTCCTCTCTCCCTCTGCTCAGCAGTGGAGGCTCTCTGCTGGGAGTAGAGCTTGGTCAAGTATCATTGAATGGGCTGTGCTTCCGCTATATACGCAACATATAGGTTTAGAGGAAAATAGAGTTCAATATTGTCCCCTTAAGATGGTATATATCTTACAGTAGTGCAGCACGTTGTCGTTAAAGTAAGCTGTTTGTATCTTGACAGTGGGACACTGGTGTTCAGCCAATTTCACATTTGTTATTTTGCTTCGATTGTCTTACTTTGTTTGTAAAATAAAACAATGAATACACTTACACTGAGCTCTAAACTCCGATTTTTGACTGCCATTCAACATAATCAATGAAACCAATTTATAGATACCTTGCGGTCACATGACCTCTGACATAGTCTGTTGTTGTCGCTGCCATATGGGTACCGATGTTACACACATAGGTACATAGTTTTAGTTAGTTGCTAGTTTAGTTAGCATCTTCACTGATTTAGCAGGCTAACACTTAGGTTAGCTAACATTAGCTCGCTGCATGACCTTATATTCAGTGGGGACCTGAGTCAAAATAAGAATTGCACACACGACTACTTTAAGCCGGTGTCGTCTCTGCCCTCTTAATTGCTGCAACCAATTTCTGACATCTAATTCCTTCTTTACGTAGTCTATAGAAAGAAACATTGAAGTCCCCGTTTTTGTTGTCTGTTCCCACTGCACAGCATAGAGAAGTCATATTAAAGTTTGAGAGTGGACTTGAATCTCCAACCCAATAAGGTGCTGGTGGTCAACAGTAAATGTGTTTTTTGTCCCGAGACCTTTTTTTTTTCCAACCAGAAGTGAATCAAGAGGGTAGAGCTAAGGTTAAAAGCTGAACAAGACATTTTTCAAAACCACAGACAACTCCTATATCTGCCAACACTGTATTAGCAGCCTGTCAATCTCAGGGTCAACACAACCTAAAGCATAGCCTCCTTTATTGTCCATCTTACTTAATTTGACCACAATGTACTAAATGAACATCATGCTATATTTAAGAAGACTTGAAGCTAGAAATTGAGACCTCAAACTCACATTTATAATGTTTACTGAGGTAATAAATCAAGTGAGAAATAGGTACATTTGTTAAAGACAATTGGACTTCTTTTTGCAAGCAGAGGAGTCGCCCCCTGCTGGTAAATAGAAAGAATGCAAGCTTAAGGCATTTCCGCATTGGATTCACTTTTCAGACTCTGAAGGTGCCGCCTGGTCCAGCTATATTGATCCATCACAAAACAAAGAGTAAACAGATGGAGGGTAAATCTGTTCTTTATGCTGCATTCACATGGAATCAGGCAGGTGGTAGATAGCAGACGAATAACACCTTCTGGACAGCAAGAGAAAAACAAACAAACAGTCTGCCGGAAAGGCTGGACGAGAAGATAAAAATACATATGATGGTATGTTGATTGGTGATGGAATAAAATATATCAGATAATATTATTTTGAGCCTACTGTTTTATGTAATTTTTCCAGTAATTCATGTAGCTACAAAATGCAGGTTTATGTCAATATACTATTGTAAACTTAAACAACTTTTCCGGTTGAAAATCCCCTCCTGGAGGTTGGCAAAAAGTTTACTATCCGAGTTCTTCTACCCATAGAAGAAGAACTTGGATATTTTACTTAAATAAAAATACCAATACTAAAGGATTAAATACTCAGTTACAATTAAAAGTCTGGTTTTCAACTAAAAGTGCAAAAGTGTGAGCTACCGGATACAGGTTAAATAAATGTTCTTACCATTGCCTTTACTATGTCTTTAGAACAAGATATTCGATTTCTTTTTATTAAAGTGAAATGAATTCATAAAAAAAATACTTGGGCCAAATATTACTGCATAAGACACGTGAATATTTCTCTTTGCATGGGTATTATTTAATAAATCAAAGTTCAAAATAAAACTGATACTAAGAATAAATGTTCTAACACAATGTTATAACAAGAAACTTAACACTGCTTAACTTAACACCTAATAATTCACCCTTCCACCACTGTGAGTTTTGTTTTATTTGTATTTTAACATTATTTGCACACAATCTTAACCACTCATTTTAGTGTGTGTTGTGATGTTGGCCCTTACATGGAAGGCGCAATGTCCCCAGTTCGAATACTGCCAACATAACAGTATTAAATGAAACATGAAAATCGTCCAAGTCATAACAGTATATGTAGGATTTAATACCTTGTAAGGCTGTCTTAACAAACCTTCCAAAGATTCCAAGGAGAAGTTGTCATCTCTATTTGCCTTGTGGGCTTGATCTTTGTGCTAAGAATTACATTCATGCCTGTAGGTCATAACCCTAAGAATAGCAACTATGTACATATAAGCAATACATATGACATTCAAATCTATGTACATATAATATTCTGGTCAAATCATCATACAAAGTCTATCAAAATTACACTTTATGTTTTTAACAACGCTTAACAATCCATTCACTCTTAATATCCGACTGTATTTCACAACATTGACTGTAAAAAAATCTTTGACTGACTGTGGAACCCAAGACTAGGCAATTAAATGTGTCTGGTATCAGGGGACTGGAACACACTCCTCTAACCTTTTATTATATCGCCTCTGTCAAAGTACATACATTAACATGAATGCCTCTGATGTAATTAACTTTTCTATTAGCACACTGGCCTCAGAGGCAGCCAATGCCACATTTTAAAAAGGAGTTGTTCATTCAGAATGTGCAGTTTCAGATGACTCATTAATGAGCCAGCCCTAATTGAAATGCAGAAAGACTTTATTGGCATGCTGATCCCTCCAAAATTCTAATGGCTTTACCCTTATGAAGCAGCCCTTCATTTTTTTGAGTAAAAAAAGATGTAGGAGTTACTTAATTACAAGTAGTATGTCAAAATCATTCAAATAACTTCACCACAACGCTGAATTCATCACACACACTGCAATATTTCAATGATATTGTGCTTGAAATTTTGTACAGATCTTTTAACTTTGTTCAAAATATAGCACACTTCATTTCCCCTAATTAATATTATAAATTAATTTCAATCATTAAGGAAAAGATGAACCCCTGTAGACACTGTGAGGCAGAACATTCTGAACAAATCATCAATGTTTAAGATGTGTTCTATTCATTTTAATCAAGCATTGGTTTGCTTTTTGTCTAGATCACCAAACCAGGACGAGATCCCCATTGCAGCCACCTACATTAGTAACATAGTTGAATAAATAAATAAACGAGTTACTTTCTTCCTTTTTAATGTCATTTTCACAACTTAGGGAGCTACAGCCTTTATACAATCTGGTTCACATTCAAGCTCTTACTGAATTAAAAAAAGGCTATGATACAACCCTTAATGTTATATGATCTTAAATATAATCTTTTTGCAATGCATAACAACAAGGATACAAATTGACAGTTACTTTTGAGGATCTGTCCTGATGGGTGACATCGCAAAAAAAAATCCTCCTCTGAAAACAATCATACTTCCCTCTTAGTGCTGCTTTAAAAATGAAATGGTTCAGCTTATACAGACTTAGACACATTGTAGAACAAAACAACATGAAGTGCGTCTGCTAAATGACTGTAATGTAATGTAATGTAAAGTGAAGCAGGAGGTCAAATGAAGCAAATGAAATAAATCATCCATTTACTGTCACATCAGACAGCTAAGCTACATGGTTGCTTCTGTAAAGGATCATAATTAGACAACCTTATTGTCTAATTACGATCCTTACGATCGGCTATTGTTAATTTCACAGCAATAGCAACTAGTACCACACAAGGTTTGCCAAGACTTTGCAAACACAAACCCTCTATGCTTAAAAAGTAGACATTACCCACTGAAAAGCAGGTAACCACAGAGACAGATACAATTGTACTATTTATCTAGCTCGTAATGAATAGCTGCTTTGTATCTACAGATTTAGCACCAGAACAGTCACGATAAGGAACATACTGACCTTTACCAACAAATGAATCTGAATACTGCCCCAGAGTTTCAGGCCAAATACCAGCAAAAACAAAATCGTTGAAGAGGTTGCGAACTGCAGTATTTGGCTTGTTTATTTATTTTATTTTTTTATACCTCTGCGTTGATGGAAGCAGTATATTTTAGGATTGTCCGCCCGTCCCATCCCATTCTTGATCTTTGAGATATTTCAGCAACACCTGGGGGGTAATTCTTCAAATTGGCACAAACGTCCACTTGAGCTCTCGGATGAACTGGTTGGAGATTGTTTGTCAAAGGTCACTGTAACCTCGTGAAATTTGTTTTTTGCCACTCAAGAATTAAAATGATTATTATGACCATTCCACACAAATGTCTACTATGAGTAAATGATAAAGTGATGACATTTAGGACGGACATGGATGTAAACTGCAACTTGACTGGTTGGCTGAAGCATTCAACTGAAATGCATTAATTCAGTTGTTTTTTCTTTCCCCTTTACCATAGATCACAAACCAATACCATCAGACCACTGGAATACTGGACCAGTGAGGAAAAGAAGGGGCCAAAACCTGGTGACACAGACCTGAGGGACATACTAGCAAGGTGATTTACACTTTGAGCCAAATGGAGGGAGAAACAGAGGACAGATGTCCTTCACAAGCTCCAATCAACACCCCAGCACATCAGAAGGGGTAAGTAAATAAGGCAGTGGATCGGGAAATTGAAAGTCATAAAAACACACACATGCACAAGTGCAAGCACACACACTCTGCTCCTCCTGACATTCACATATCTAAGCAATAGAATTGCAGACTGGTGTCAGCCAGTGCAAACCTTTTAGAGGGTTGATCTATCAACACATCTTATGTAACTGCCTGGTAGGATGCATATTTGTGGAGCTGGTCAGCAGACATTACGTGAGAATTCTTTACCAAATTAAACCTCCACACAACCACCCGACATCACAGGCTGCATTCTTACATTTAAGTCCAGAGTCGGATTTAATTGCATCACAGAATGTCAAATGAAAAATCTATATTTTATTATTTCTACCACAAATCCTAAAGGGCATGGATTAAATGGATGGGAATATAACTTGGAAACATAACCTAATTCGGTACTGTTATATGCATTACTGGATTTTCACTAGAGCATAATGAAACATAAAAGGTGGGGCAAGAATTCAGAATGGTATGTATTTTTAGCTGAGGGGAATTGCGTTTTCATTATTGTGTGTCTGATGGGTATTAGCATATCTATCAAATTTTATTTTCAAAAAAAGTTTGGATCATTTGATATGATTAGACATGATGATTCAGATCTTGGCTTTCCAATTCTTTCTTTGGTTTTGTCACTTTGACTGTTATGATGCATTCAAGTGCTTGTAGGGAGCTCTAATAAGTTCGACTTGCATTTAATTTGAAAAACAATATTGTATTAAAGTGTTCTTTTTGATCAAAAACAGTACAAACGATCTCAGGAAGGCTAAGCAGTTTTGTTTCTTTTCTTATCCCTTTTCATAGAATACTGTAACAACATCTTTTAAAGTTTGACAGACACCACAATCATTTGAGAAGCCTCTGGTATAGCTAAGTAAAGCTAAGATATAAATCACAAGATGATCAAAGATTACTGTTAGAAGTTCTGAGTAAACAATATTCCGATTGACGGCCGTTGCTTCTGTGCAATAATAGAATGTGTGTGTGTGTGTGTGTGTGTGTGTGTGTGTGTGTGTGTGTGTGTGTGTGTGTGTGTGTGTGTGTGTGTGTGTGTGTGTGTGTGTGTGTGTGTGTGTGTGTGTGTGTGTGTGTCTACGTGAGGATCTGTATGTGTGTTATTGTCTTCATATTGAAATTTTCTTTTCTACACACATGAACTCAATCCCTCATCTCACCAAAGTCCACTCTATGGACAAGAGGCTGCATTTATTTGTATTTTGTTCCTCCCTCTATCGCTCACTATTGATACCATCATGTCTTTCAAAGTCCAGGCCTGCACAATCTGTCTTCCTTTGTCAATTTCATCCTCATCACTTGTCTTCCGTCCGTTCCTCCTCTTCCTCTCCTTTTCATGGTGTTGGTAATCCTGCCATTGTAGTTGCGATCATGTTTGTATTTCTAACATAATTGGATCAAGTGCTGCTGTCTAGACAGGATTGGCACATCAATTGTTAGCCATCAATCTCCTTTACAGATGACTTTACAGTGCCAGATGACTTTCTGTCAATGAAAAGAAAGAGAAGAAAAGGGATGAGGCCTTGGAGAAAGGGATGACTTATCCAAATTTTAAAGCCACTGAGCAAATTTGATAACA
Source organism: Anoplopoma fimbria (assembly GCF_027596085.1). NCBI lineage: Eukaryota > Metazoa > Chordata > Actinopteri > Perciformes > Anoplopomatidae > Anoplopoma > Anoplopoma fimbria. The sequence continues at coordinate 12,449,416 of NC_072472.1, read as the reverse complement.
AAATACTAATACTCATGTTGTTGCATGCGTTTTTGTGTTTTTGTAATAAAAGCCTGCAAGTGCACTTTCTCATAGAGTACATTTTGTTACACCTGACTGAGTATGCTCAGCAAGAAAGTGGTTTTATGGATGCGAACTGGCTAAAACTGAAGAAATAATCCAACGACCCTCAGTATTCTTTAACAGAAAGAACCCTCTTAAATGGCACATTTTTCAAAAAGTCAGGGTGCAGCTAGGGAGGCAATTTATTAACCGTATGCAGATGAACCCAGCTAATGGAAACAACACCACGGGACCTAAAATCACAGTGATTCATTGAGAGAAATGTCAGGGTCTAAAAGACACTGCAGTGGCTCAAAAACTGAGCTGAATATAAATTACAGGATTGTCCTAATAATCTAGAGGTTTTTTGTGGATCCCCCTCTCTCTCCCAGTATGACTGTTGTTTACTAGAGAGAAAACACAATGATCACAGGGCAAAAATGGATGACTGCTTCATGCTGAAAGCCTGAGGCCACTCTGAGCCACTGGGTGGTGCAGTGCTGATAACAACCCATTAGCTGCTAAATGAGTGACCTAACGCAAAAATGATCTAACAGAGGCAGCGCTGAAATGATGAAAAAACAGCATTTGTTTGAATCAGCAGAAGCATGACTGGTCACTCTCACTTGCAGTTTTCATCCTTTCTTCTCTCATATTCTGTCACTTTATCTCATTAAAGTCCTTCTCCATGGTATTGAACAGAACAGGATTTGGCAGGGATGTCTCACTTGCTTGCATGTGTCCTCTATAAAGGCAGAAGATTCATGTATCTTCTTTATTTATTAGTTATCCTTCTGGACGCTTCTGGCAAAGATGGAGTACTGCTTAGAAACCTAAATCAAGTGTTCTACACTTCAGTAATGTGTATTGGGAAGCAAAAGACTGAAAGAGTGAGGTAGAAAACTAAAGGAATAATGCAGTATCAATAAACAAGTAAATATGATAACGTAAACAATGTGATATGTAGTTGTAGCCCCCTTTGATGCATCTATCTTAGTTAGGCTTTCTAGTTTCTTATGATACCAGTACCTTCACTCTAGCTTTTAACCTGAGCCCTCTACAGCCTCCAAAAGACTGAATGTTGGTTGGGCCCTCTGCCGGGCCGTCGGATTGCAAACAGTTTAAAAAACTATTTTCCATTCTTCTTTGCATATCCTTTAACTAGTTGTTGTTGTAGAGGCCCTGCTTTAGTGTGGGATCATTAAACTTTCATCTGATCTATTTGAACCCAAAGTAAGAACTCAGTTAAGCAATAGGTTGGACTTGAGGATTTATTGAATGACATTTGAAATGTCATCTCCCGGCACAAGAAAGGCTCTTCATCTATAGTAATTAGATGAATATTTAACAAGCTTCATTATCTGTTCCTGGCAGCCAAAAACCGACTAAAAAGATGGGCTTATTGTGTTTCTCCCGGACACAATGAGCCATTACAGGTATTGTTTCTTTCTCACTCTAAAGGTGACAAACTGTCATTTACTCACTATTGATGACACAATGTGGTGATTTTGCTTCCCATGGTAATGGGACACAAACAACAACAACATCTATACATTTTAAATGTCATCTCCTTCTATGATGCTGTCTTTCTCCACGACTTCCCACATCTCTCTTTCTTTGTCTGTCATACTTGAATGTAATTATTCTCTTTTCATACTTCCCAAATTCTTCAAAGATATTGTGTGTTTGTCTAACGTTCTATCAAAATGAAAGACTGGCTGGTCCCCTGATAGTTCTGGTGACTTCCTGTGTGCATGTTAAAGCAGTGTCTTCCTTTTTATTCAAACTACAGTATGGTAACACATGGCTTTGATTACCTGTGTTTGAGAGAAAGAAAAAGGTATTGCATGTTTTCCGACACGCTGGCTTGCCACATTATCAGGTGCACTTAGCTAATGTCATTGTACGTCAATAGGGCTACAACAGGGATTTAATAAATTTGACATTTATGAGGCTGATTGTTTGGAAGTGTCAGAGGGGGGCTTAATTCCACTCTGCAAGTTAGGAGGCTGTAGTTGTTTGTGGTGCTGTTGAAATCTACTCCATTATAGTGAAAGATATTTCTAATATTTAGTTGTTTACCAAAGGTATAGCTGATCATAGCGGGAGCAAACATGCACCACACTGTTTCATGAAATGAGCTAATGAAATACGGTACATAATACGGTACATAAATCACAGGTATAAACATAAATCATTTCGAAGATAAAAATAATGATTTGCTATTATGTAAAAACATATACTTAGCTCTTTTTCTAGTACACACCGCTGAAAACCATTAAGTCTAACAACATAACCAATATACACTAATTTTATAATCAGTTTAGTTGAAAGATTACATATTGTATTTATAAAATGAGTTATTGATTCACTAATACACTAATAATAAGTTAATTTAAGACAAAATGAGGAACATTGTTTGAATAATTCATTCCATCTACTTATTGTTCACAACTTAGAAATTCAGTGTTAGTGTTTAAGCAATTTGCTACAAATACAAAACATCAAAATGTATTTTTCACCCAAAGCCACCCCTCAGAGAGATGTGAGGTATAATGCAAAATAGTTTTACTATTTACTAAGTTTACTAAGTAACTTTGCTTCAGTAATTAAAGCTCAACTTAATGCGTTGTCCTTCAACACATAAGCAACAAGCTATGAGCAGCCTCTAAAAACTGTCAGCACTGCCCTGCCTGCTCATGTATTCTGTGGTATGAAGGGCTGTTAATAAATATGACAATTACATGCACTACATACAAATGTTACTTAAGAGTCCTCTTTCATGAATAACCCGATAGGAAGCTTCTAATAGGAGGGTGATGTTTGAGGGTGGCAGGATGTTTCTTCCTTTCGGGAGCATTAATGTCCACAGTAAATGTCATGCTATGTATCTTAATAAATAATACAATATCTGATGGCAAAGTGAAAGGTTGCATACTGACTAAAATGGACAAAGATCCTCTGGGAAGCATAAAAGGCTTCAGTTAATTTCCCATTACATCTTGACATATCCTATCTCCAAGGGAAATGTTTGGTTGCAACCAGAGAAATGTAAAAGGGGTTACTGCAATCAGACTGCCTACTCTTTGCCCTCTTTGATCGTTATTACTGTGAACTATGCCATCAAAGGCTTAATGAGTTGATTATGGTTACTTTTTTTACCCAAGAGACTTTAGGGTGTACTTTTGTTTGGACTTATGCAATTTCCAAATGTATGGAACTACAGTAGCTCATCATTAGTCACTATTTGCAGGGTAAGTACAAGCTTCTACTACAGTACAGTACTACAATTGATGCTGTCCTCCGGGTTTATGTTGCTATACATAAATATCCTAATATTAAGGGATCTTGTAAAATATTTCAAAATAAAACTACACTTTTTGCTATCCTTAAGTGAATCACCATTTCTCTTTTAAACCATGGCATGAATGTCCATCCATCCATCTTCCGTAACCTGCTTATCCAGTTAAGGGTCGCGGGGGTGCTGGAGCCGATCCCAGCTGTCAATGGGCGAAGGCAGGGTACACCCTGGACAGGTCGCCAGCCTATCACAGGGCTGACAGACAACCATTCACACTCACATCCACACCTACGGGCAATTTAGAGTCATCAATTAACCTAACCTGCATGTCTTTGGACTGTGGGAGGAAGCCGGAGAACCCGGAGAGAACCCACGCTGACACGGGGAGAACATGCAAACTCCACACAGAAGGTTGTCTAGCCCGGGAATTGAACCCGGGACCCTCTTGCTGTGAGGCGACAGTGCTAACCACTACACCACCGTGCAGCTGGCATGAATGTAAAATATAAAAAAAAAACTAAAAAAAAGGCAAGATATATGTATAGGGTCTCCTGATCTGAAACCATCTTTACTTATTTATGATGCTTTATAACATTACATTTTACTTTTAAAGGACTTCTCAATGCCTGGGGTTCTTCTCAGGGGGATAAACTTTCAAAATGCAACATATGACTGAATATGCAGAGCTGACATAACATGTCTCCTGCTCATAGACCTGCTGCATTGTTAACAACACATATTATTAACACACAATCCCACAAGGGAATAAAAAATACATAACTAATCAGTTGATGGGATCTGTTGCCGTACAATGAGATGATTGTTCATCTTTCCCCGCAGTGTGTCTTTCTATCTCTGGAGCAGCATGATTCCAAGAGACAAAAATGAATGGTCGGGAGCTTGGGTCACTCTCTCACAATGTTTTGCATACCCCATGATGAGAGGCTGGCATCATCGTATGAGCACTCAGCCCAGGGTGGCAGGTGCATGTGATGGCTATCAGCTTTGCTTATTCACACATGTGCACATGTGGAAAAACACACACACACACACACACACACACACACACACGCTCGCACACAGCAGGATCAGAAACAGCCCTGTATGGTTCTGATCCTGAGCACACACCTTTGAATGCTGCTCCATGTGGCACTGTTAGAAGGGTTGTTTTAGTCATTCACGGAAAGCACAATCCTCATCAGAGATAGATCTTTTATTTCTTTATTTTTTATACACGTGTAGGTGTGTGAGTACACCAGTCTTTTGTTCAGGGTTTACCTCTCCTTGCTATTACTACCTCTGTTTTAAAGTTCACTAAAGCACGCCATGGCTCACATGTCTCAAAGTGTTTAATAAAGACAGGAAAGAAATAAATAAAAGCTCCCTGATGTTAATTTCTAAGCGTATGCATAACCTCAGTCCCCGCCTGAGTCCCAAACCATTGCCCCCGGAATTGGCATTAATTGCTTGAGAGGGGAAAGTAATTATCTCAGGTAATTATTACTCTGGGTAGAGTGAGAAACTAGACAAGCCTTCTGTGCCGGTTCCCTGCGGAGAGAAGTAAAGAGAATTCTGCCTTTAACGTGTTATAATTGGAGGGGCTGGGCCCTCAAAGCCATAAGCTCTCATGGCTCAAGGGTTTATAGCACACACACATGCACACATTAACACACACACAGACACCATCGCCTTCACATTCATACATTATGTCCGCCGACTTCTAGGCCATAGCACAGGTATAAATGAACGCAAATGACTTTGAAGGCCACATTAACAACAATCTGCCTTAAGGAAAAAACAAATATAGGATTTCATGCAGTTATTAATTGTTGTCTTATTTAAAAACATAATTACTGTATTAGTATTAACAAATATGTCTTTGAGAAAAAAAATGAATGAAGCTGTTACAGGCTTTTTAATTCTGCGAGATTATGTCCTTAACGATCAAACAAATAAAGTGACTGAGGGTAGCAGGTGAACTTCGAAAGTATGAAAAAAGGAACAAGGTTGTGTAATGATGTCTCTGGAGACGTGCCCATGCTACCTGCTGCGTAACAAACATGTCAGTCAAGCACCAGGTGGTCAGTACCCTGCTAGGCCTTTGCATCTGTAAACACACACACACACACACAGTAGCTGCACAAAACACATTCCCGACCATGCACACATAATGTAGTTAAGACAGAAGAAGAAGGTGCAGACATCCCTGATGTCCTCGTCCTCCAGACTCCTGAACTGCTAAGTCATGCCCCCTGTGACATTAAGCACATGAGCTAATGTCATATAGGAAATACTTCGGTGCTTTTTTTAATGGAAGGGTGCTCTCGTATCTTCGGACTGCCAATTAACAATCAAACAAATAGAGGTGCTAAAGGTAGCCATTAAAAAAAATTCACTTTGTTCACATAAATGTGACCACCATTTTTTTGAAGTCCCTATTTATTGGACAAAAAATGGACAATACAGTCCAAATTTACTTAGAGAGAGTAATCTCAGATTTTCTAATCACCTCGAAAATTTGCTGCAGCTCTCTGGTTGAAAATATGTTGATCAGAGAGCACACAGTGTACATTGAAATGGAAACCTGCAGACTCTTAGGCCTCTGTGGCAATTCCCGTGCTAGAGGATGTGCTCTCAGATTGAATGAAGACATCACTGGGAGAGAAAACCAACCCAATAGTTCATCAGTTAACATTAATGCAAGTTCTTAAAATTGAAAGAAGCCAAATGAACCAACTCTGTTACAAATCACTCTCCTTACATGGATTTTTACCAAGACAACTCAAATGTTAATAGCTTCAGGGCACGCAGTGTGAAGACAGCTGTGATTCAAATAGCCCATTCCCAACCAGGCTCTTGGCTGTTGCAAAAGGCTCTGTCGTTATTTCTGAAATGCCTTCAATGCTTTGTTTTTTTTTCAGAAAATCTAAAACCACTTCTCGGTTTTCCTAATTAAAATTCCACAATTTCATTAAATTTTTTGGTGTTAATCACAGTTTAAACCACTGAAGTTAATCAGTCCCACAGTCAAAAACCAAAAAGTAATACAAGTAAGGAAAAAATTTCACTAAAATGTGCAGCTTACCTGCTGTGGTTTGCCAGTAGTCATGTCTATTCAATATTGTTACTTGTTTTAGAGCATTTGGGATTTGTATTGCTTTTGTGACAGTTGGACACACCTAAACATCATAACAGAATCTGCGGGTTGATCCTCTAGTATACCACTGAAGATGAAGACTGCATTGTCAATGTCTAGGTTCGATCATTAGGTTTCTAAACCTTTAATATTAAGGTTTTTACTCAAAGTACAAACTAATGTCCTCTAAAACAATAAGAAAATTATCTTCCTAAAGAAATAAAGAATCAAAAAGACTTCAATCCTGACTTAGATGAAATAATAGTCTCACTTTACAGAAGAGGAAGGATAATTTTATTCAGATTTTGAAATGGATCAGTTGAAATAGAGAATGGATTGCAAAAGCGCAGCAGCTTCACAACATAGTGTGCAATAGAAAGGAGTCGTGCCGGTGAAGGAAGGAAATTGCTAAAGTTCCCCCTTATCCTATAGAGTGGAATCTGGCACTGGCCGTCCTGAAAGATGAAGGGGCAATTTTGTAGCATTAAAAGGTTTGAGCAGGGAAATGTGAAAACACTGGTTTGCCACTTGTTTATGAAAAAAACTAAATATGTAACCATATGTAAAATGTATATATACTTCAACACATATTTTGCTTAACTCATTTTGTGCTGAAAAGACCTGATCAATTGTCTTATTTGTAATTTCTACAACAAGACCAAGTATTGCTAGATTTCAAACATTATTTTGAATTAAAAAAATACTGCCCGAAATTGATCATTAAACAGAGTATATTTGTTTATTTTGCTCACCTGAATCTGTACTGTAGGGCTCCTTTCCTTTGCACCTCTTATCCCGCTTTATTCTATCGCTTGTGTTGGTCATGCTCATTGTACAGACAGGAGAGATAAAAGAGCAGCAGTGCAAAAGATTATATATCTTGCACAACTGATACAACTGGGAATCAAAGTAAGCCCGTGTGAGGCTGTGTGATGTTCTTGTTTATTCAAGCTCTTCAGATTTCAGAAGGTAAGGCTCGACTCTTGCAGAAGCCCTTGAGGAGGGAGAAATACTCGGCTGGGTCTGCGATGAGTACTCGCATTTACATTTCTTCTCTTGAATTCATTAATCAGAGCAATGGCTATAACCTACATTTGAAATAGGGCAATTCATTACATCATTTAGAGAAACAGTAAGAGACATTGTCCAATTCATGCCTTCAAATGACTGAGATAAAAATAAACCAATCTATCTTCTGGGCTGATTAACTATTTCAACTAGCCTACTTCAAAATATGCAGCCTGCCATTGCAAAGAATACTGGAATACATCTATTATATTCATTCATCAAAAAGTCCTTTGGCAAATTGCAAGTACGTAGTCACTCATTGTTCAGTTTGGAAACAAGCAAAACAGCCTTGAAATATGCAATATTTATTTTAACATTGTCTTATTACTTTTCTACTTTGTCTTCATACAGACTTCATACAGACATCTTCCAATATCTGCCAAATTACACAACCAATTTATTTTTAGATGTACTGTCTACAGTATTTTCAAATTACTCTTCATGGTGAAATGAAAGGCTGAATTTTGATAAGTGCTCCTCTCACTGGATTGCCCAGTCCACCTTTGCCGCTCTGCATCAAATTCCAATCAGGTAAGCATCTGCTTAGAATTCACTAAACAACCCTTCATATTTACGCTGGGAAAAAAATTAAAGCTTTCAAGGATATTGCTCATTTTCTCCTTCTGCTGTTTGGGATAAGAGCTATGATTTATTCATTTCGAGCCATTTTGGGTTCTAGATGGTATTCAGGACCAGTTTTCCTTTTTAATCAATGTTGAGACAAGCAGGAGTTGCATTTTGTAATTTATAGCAACATCCCTGTCTGACTCGGCCTGAGTTTGTGTGTCTAAGCATGAGTGCGTGGGTGTGCACAATTGCATACAAGTGTGTTTTGAAGAGAGAGACAAAGACATAAATGTGTCTACATATTTGCTCATTGTTCATATCTTACTATGAATCTTTTGCATGGGGATTGTTTTTACGTGCATCAGCTCGCCTGTCAGCATTTCATCTGCCTCTAGAAAGAGGGTCTTTCACCTAGTTAGCACGGTGGTACTTTAATGTATGTGATATTTCCTTTTCATCATATAATAGTTATGGGGACTTATTAAAGCCTCGGCGTGGATTTTTATCTTGACGTCCTTCCAGTGTGTGCTTTTATTCCAGCTTCTGTTTCTGTAGACACCCCCCCTCCCTTCCAGCATGCCTCCACTTGGCCCTGAATGCATTATTACAGTTGAGATAAAACTAATAAAGAGGAAGCATTCACATTTATCTGGATTAATCCTACCCTTTTTCATTTGTTTCTACTTTTAAGGAGCATGACTTGCGTTGAGATTCACACTGTTTAAAAAAAAAGAAAGAAAGGGAAGGAAATTGGATAGCCTGGGACTTTTTTTCAATGATTATAAATACAAGTAACCTGAGTGCATATCATTACAAGGGGCTGGGTATGGTGTGTGAATGTGTTGTGTGTGTGTGTGTGTGTGTGTGTGTGTGTGTGTGTGTGTGTGTGTGTGTGTGTGTGTGTGTGTGTGTGTGTGTGTGTGTGTGTGTGTGTGTGTGTGTGTGTGTGTGTGTAGAGGGGGATTACTGTGTTGTTAACTTAGTATTTCTTCATATGAGCTTTATGTTATTTGAGCTTAACATCAATTCACTACAAAACACGTCATCTAAACAGTGTCAGTTTCACAGAGACATTATTTCATATCAGGCAGCTGCATGTGTTAATATTCATGCACCTTAGCACTAGTGTGTGTTCAGTAGCCCACGGGGAGTTCCCTATTGTATCCTCAATTAATAGCAAAGCAAGAATGTTGTTCTCCAAATCCTGCAAAGGCATAATCTATGAACCCAAAAATGTGTTATAGAACCCACAAAACAGAGGCGTGTGTTTCTCCAGCCTTCTTGCCTTTATATTACAATTAAAAGAAACAATTGAAATACTTTTCAATCACAGGCAAAATGACATGCAGGATAATTAAACTGATATTATTTGATCAAACAAAGCTAGAGTGATGCTACACATACTCACACACAAAAAGTCATGCATTTCAATTAGGATGCAATGCTACAGAAATTAATGACATGGACAAATGGATTATGATAAAAAAAAAACACAAGGTTAGTGTTTGCTGATTATTGTCCATGTCATTTGCATATGAAAAGGTTTGTCCGTTATTTTTTTTTACATCAGATAATTTCATTTCTCTTTTCATTTTTTTAAATCTTTTTTAAAAACCGGGTGCTGCAGTGTTTGTGTTTTTCTTTTTTAATCTTCATTTGGAAAGTTTGAACTGCTTACTTCAAGTGTTGTGGAATTCTATCGCTGATTGTTGACCAACAGCATGTCTGGATGGTTTGGTAAATATACTTGCATTTATATAGCACCTTTCTAGTCTTCCAACCACTCAAAGGGCTTTGTGCTACATGTGGACATTTACCCTATTCTCACTCATACACTGATGGCAGAGGCTGCCATGAAACCTGCTCATCGGGATCTGAACTAATTGATGGCCCAACCTTCAGGAGAAATTTGGGGTTCAGTGCCTTGCCCAAGGACACTTTGATATGCGGACTGGAGGAGCTGGTGATCGAGCCGCTAATCTTCCGATTAGTGGACGACCTGCTCTACCTCCTGAGCCTCAGTTGCCTGGTTTCAAATTTTGTCAGCAATGGACAGAATAAACTCTCGTGGGTACAACCAAAGCTATTCAAGATTGTCTAGTGGTTAGGAATCTGTAATTGGGTAGGGACAATCCAGTCTGGGCTGAATTCAATTTGAGCACAATGCCCTCTGCTTTGGCATCATTACAAACGTTTCACACTGAATATGAAGCAGAGTACAATGCTAAATCAGGATGAGCGTCAGATTAACAATGCTCATCCTAAGAGAAGATTTCCATGTTAACATTAATTATGAAACAAGAGCTTGCAGGTACATGATGACAAGTTTGTAAAAGACTAAAAAAACTCATAAGCTTTGTTAGGGACATTTCATTTCTAGGAAATTGTAAGTGCTTTCTAAACACTGTAACCTTGCGATGAGTTCACATATAGGCTACACTCTACTTAAAGAATCACAAAAGAGCTCAGAATAGCACATACTGTAAATTAATATATCCTTCAAGAAATAATGTGCTCAATATGCTGTAAGTCCTTCAATGTATAATTCATAAGGACCAAGGCAACCAACAAGGGAATGCATCAAAAACTTACTGACCGTCAGTATTGTAGAATTATTGTAATCACAGACTTGGCATCCTCACTTTCTGTAATTAAACCTGGTCACTTCTCCCAGTATATTACTGTGATAGATTGTGCTGCCAGATAGTGTCTACTTCTCTCTTAGGTTGATCAGAGGAGTCAAGACTGGATGATGAGCCATAATTGCTCTGGTCAGATAAAATACATCCTGAGGCTCTCTCTGAGCTGCTCTGCTGGTATATCTCTGCTGACATCTATGGATGTAAGTGCTTGGATGTGTGTAACATTTATAGAGGTTGAATTTTGCTGTCTAAATCAACATAGAGTGATAAAAAAAATTGTATTCAACGTGTAGATATTTTGTGTTACTTTTTATTCTATATTACATTGATGTGTAATCTGAATTATGGGACTGTAAAGTTTTGAATTGTTGTGAAATTTATTTGAATTAATTTGAATACAGGGTGTAACCGGTAGGGTGAATACACACACCCTAACTGCCTCACATGTGCAATGCAGCCAATTCGATTAATTGTCTGGAAACAGATGCCTCAGGGAAGCTCTGAACTTTGCCGCTACCGCTGTGGTGTCAGTTATAGTATGACACTGCTGCTTGGTTTGTTCAGTCAGATAACTACGTTTTAAATATATTTCAGGCCAATGTTCCTGTGTACTGACTGTGGGAGCCAAGGTCCTAACTAAAGTTATTGCTTGGCTTAATGTCTTTACATTTTTTGCGTTGTTGCTGATAGCAGATTAAAAAAATATTATTAATAATTCAATTATGATTTATAATTAGCTCTGCTAGCTCTGCTGCTCTGCACTGTGCTCATACGATGGGTACAGCTAAAAACACCGTCCTGGCCGACAGCATCATTGCGGAATGGTAGCACCCACCCTACAGCTCCCGCTCAGGTAAACACTTTGCTCTGCTATCACATTCGCTGTAGTTTGCGCTGTTAAAACTGTTAACACACTAAGCAGTTAGACACAGACTTGCATGTTATGAGCCATTGAGAAGCAATTGAAAAGCTCCCAATGTCATACCATGCACCTTTAAGTGAGAAATTGAGTTTGAAATCAAAGTTTGGAGGTGAAGTTGTAACAAGAACTGGTCGAGCCCTCTTCCGGCTCGGTGACAAATAATTGGAATTTGATAAAAAAAAAAAAAAAAAAAAAAAAAAAAAATCCATTTGGTTTCCTGAAATTTCTCCAATAAATTGCTTTAATCTTAAACTCCTCTAAATTCAAACAAAAATGAATAAATTTCTGAAGATGTGTGATCCTTCATGTTGACAAAGTGAACTTGCAAGATAAATCCGCACAATTAAAATCAGTTTAGGCACAACTATTAATGTGAAAGAAAAGCTCCCCAAAACCATATCCAATCATGCTCCAAATTCTATGACGTCTTTAGTCCCCTTTCACTCACGTGACATACAAAGACTTTGCATGTCAACAAGCATCCACTGGCAAAATCAAAAAAGCAATTTGGTGGAAGAATTTCCAGCCAAGCGGAGGTAGGGTAGCAAAGTTCTGAAAGCCGATTAAAAACCTCAAACTCTGAGCCAAATAGGTTTGATATCCTGTCCTCAAGAGCACCGGGTTGTGTATTTACCAATCACTGCGCTGCTTGTTTTGTTGAATGTGCTGTCAGAATCCACAAGCAACGAATGAGCAGAGCCTAATGATCTCCGGCAGTCCCAGTTCATTTTGGTTTGAAGTGATACATGAAAATTATTGCAGTGTTTACTTGTACAAATTTAGTAAACCTCTCTTCTGCTCTCCTATCAATTTATTCCAAACCAGCTTAGTTCAGGCTACCTCAAGCATGGCTGGGAAAGTACCACACAATGGAGTCAATCCTGCACAAAAAGACAGGTGGGAACTGCACACACACACGCACGGACACACAAGCTCAGCACACTCAATTTAGTGAGGCTGGGCTAGTGCTGTAAATTACAAACTGCAATCCGGTCATCGCACAAACACATGCACACACACACATACATACAATGTATGAATACATAATTTTACAACTTGTCAAGCTACTGTACGAACATTCATTAATTTTATAGATACATTGCTAATTATTGTGCCTCACTGTTACAGCCTGAACCTTAATCCCTACCTTATCATTACGGTAAATCTAATTAAAATGTGTACCATTATCCTTAAAATGTCTGGAAAACAATCTGTACAAGTGATTACTTTTTCACAGTCTCCAGTTTTTTTCCTGTTACCTAATTAGGTCCATATTCACAGGCCATGTCTTTATGTGCAAGTTGTACGTGTGTAAATGACACACATGCAATTTGTACACCTAGATATGTGTACGGGGTTATGTTGTTAATTAAAATGAGTTGTCACTTATTTACAGATCCTTTTTGAAAAAGAAGAATATTTTATTTAACGAGTACAATTATTATTCTAACACTGCCGTGTGGGGAATGAAAGCTGGAGGTGGTGGAGGCTGTGACTGGAAGTGGAGTAACTGATTTTCCTCTGGCCTGCTTATCACTGCCGAGTGCTAAATGAAAGATTCTCAGCTGTATGGTCTTGATTGGTTGATTTCACTAAAAAGAGCGCTGCTACTCCAATGTTTATTATTGCCCTATCCAGCATTGAATTCACTAAATCGGTTCATCATCTGGAGGGTCCAAATGTGTACGGAGGATGGTCCTCACAAAAGAAGGTTCCGCTCAGCTTCTGTCACATGCTTTGCTGCAGCGGGGGGGTGGAGATGTGCTACAGCTAGAATCTCCAGAACACAGGGTGTAGAAGTCACCGAGGGACCGATTGTGTTACCTTGCTGTGTGTTCGTAGTGATTTTATTGTGGCGGGTCTTTGGTAGTGCCTCTAACAGGCTGGGACGGCAGCCAGGCTTGTGAGGTGATGAGCTGCCAGCCAAGGCTCTGGTGACTCCTCCTTCCATTTGTGTACCACGTTCTTCTTTGTGTAATGTGTGTACCGTCCATGGAGCTGCGACGGTGGCGCCCAGGGATTTCTCTTGTTTGTTTGGTTATCCAAAGTATCCTGGTTTGACATCATTTGTAACATTAGTGAGATCATAATCGTATCTCAAAAAAACTGTTCAGGTATGTGTTACTCTACACTTACCTGGCTACTTTTGCCTCCATTCACTTTTGTTTTGGAACATTTGTCCAAAAAAATAACAGTACTTGGCATCATTTCTTTAACCAGTGGGATCATCATTTATTTCCCCTAAATTAAAAGTAAACTCCCACCCCACATTGGATGTCTGCATTTTGCAGACTTTTTTGCTGACGGGTTTAATCTGTGGGTGGCTCACCACAAGTGGGCTGGAAGATTCTGTTTATTGCTTTATACATGGCATGTGGGAGCTTCGATTAATGGGTAACAACATCACCTGGAAATTGCTTTAGTTCAATAATACCTCAGCTAGACTAAGGCTAGTATTAAGGTATATGTATGTAATGTGCTGTTGATGCAGGACATGGTCAGTGTTTGTCATCCAAGCTCTTACAACCTTTTTTAGGAAAGGGTGAGAACCTTTTTTTTGTGATAACTTTAGAATTAGCATTTGCAATAGAGTTATAACAGGAATGCTTTAGTCTAATATTGGAAAGTGGATATCAGAGATATTTGAACATGAATGTAGAATTGTTGCAATTGTACCATTTAATGTATAAAAGCTGAGAGCTCTCAGGATATAATAAATATATTTCTACAAGGTCAGATAGAATTTCATGGTTTGTCATTGAAGACCTGGGTTTTGTGTGAATAAAGGAACCAAATGCAGGAAACTGCTACAAATTCATCAAATGTGTGTTCAACATGTGTTCAGTGTCACCCTCTTCAATTTTTGGCTGTGTGTGTAAATGATGCCAGTTTAATTTCACATGATATACAAGATCATCTTGATAAACATTGGTGTCCAAGATATGATTTCACCAAGCATCAAGCAAAACCTCTTCTGGCAGAAACTTTGAATTTATTCAAGTTATAATAAGAGAATTTAACAGTAAGAAGTCACATGCCGAAGTTCGCCGTGACTTAATTGACCTAATTAAGCTTCATGTTATGACTTCAAGAGAATTATTCATATTAGTTAACAGAAGAGGGTTGGCTTGCTTGTAATTTATTTTAATAATGTCCTGTGTTCATGTACCTAATATGAATTGTCAAAATGCAGTCATCATTATCAGCATTGCAGCTCGGACAAAGCAAATGCAGGTTTAAGTCTGAACATTACAGATCCTAATTCAGCCCCAGCCTTCACTTCACCTGCCTGTGCAATTTCTATCATGATAACTGAAAAGGTTTATGAGGCTTTGTGAGCATGTGTGTGTGTGTGTGTGTGTGTGTGTGTGTGTGTGTGTGTGTGTGTGTGTGTGTGTGTGTGTGTGTGTGTGTGTGTGTGTGTGTGTGTGTGTGTGTGTGTGTGTGTGTGTGTGTGTGTGTGTGTGTGTGTGTGTTCCCAGATGACCACTAAACAAAATCGAGGGGTTGCAAAAACTCTAGAGATTTACAGCCGAGGCATGGGCTTTGAGGAAACATGAGTCACACAGGAACATTAAATATTGCAGTATCTCTTCTATGCGCGTGCCTCTGTCAAGGTTCGTCTGACTTTGTGCATGTGGGTGCATGTATACTCTCTTCTTTTTGTACACATGCACACAAGTGTCCATTTGAGTCTGTGCACATCTCTTAATTGTGATATTATCCTCTCTTTCGTCCTTTACCCTCAATGGGGTTTCTGGCTTGCTCTCAGCTCCTCGTCATTAGCCGGTGACCACAGCAGCGACAGTGTTGTTCTGATCTTTCCCTACTCAGCTCAAGACGGACGAGCAGAGCAGCATTGTGGAGAATGGATGAGAATGAGGGGAAAATGGGTGAAGATAGTGAAGAGAGGGGTGATAGATGAGGGGAGGCTTGATTTAGGAAGGGTGGGGACAGGTGAGAGCCAACGAGTGAAATGGGGCGAGGAGGGTAAGAATAGGTGAGGAGAGATGAATGGGCGTCATAAGGGTGGAAAAGGTGGATACTGATAATAAACTGCAAAATGTGAAAGTGAGCTGGTGAGGAAAATATGGATAACAGAGGGGGCTGAGAGCCTGTGGGAAAAGATCAAACCCCTTTCCAAAGAACAGCACTGATATATGAATACACCATTATATTATTAGAACCACTTCATTGCTCTCCTCTGTCTCTGTCTTTTCTCCTTTGTCTCAATACTCATTTCAGACTATTACCTCCCTTTCCTTTCTCTCTTTACTTTTCCTCTGCTCATGAGTTTTCTATCAGTCTGTTTCCATCAGGCTATCGGTATATTGCAGGGCAGTGTATTAATGCCCGCCATTATCTGTGTTACAGAAACTGCCTGTTTATATAACACACGCTTCCAATACCTGCTCTTTTGGGTCTCCAGTTCAAACGTATCAACCATCTCACTATTCTCCTTGAATCGCATGTCTTTGGGTTTTTCTTGTCCATGCTGAGGTATCTCATCTGTTTCTGGATCCCAGTGCCCAAAGCTTCATCATGTAACTAACACCATGCTGAAGGTTTTGGACATCATGACTTTCTGTTGTTATTTTACACCAAATATAACCTTTTCCTATTGTGTATATACTGTTGTTAGAATCAAATACTATCTCTTTCTTTTCTAGCTGAAGTCATTGGGTATGAAACTTATATGGGTCCCTTAAAATTTGAATATGCTTTGCTCAGTTTGGACCTTATAAGTTCATAGTACCACAAGAATTGTCATTCTCCCTTAATATCGCTTGATAAATATGACCTATTCTTGTAATAAGACGCAAAACTACAAGTGTTATTAGTCACGGAAATTGAAGTCTTTCTCACTCATAATAAGTTACCCATTATAAAATGAGGACTTGGTCATAACTAATTCACTAGTTTGACACTTATTAACCCACACATGTTCCCTATTCTGAAGTTGTCTCCTCTTAACACAAAATCCATTATAGTACACAACCATTGCAATACGCAGACTATATTCTTAAGAGATGGATGTCTATTAAGATAAGATAAGATAAGATAAGATAATCCTCTATTAGTCCTGCAGCGAGGAAATTTACAAGATGCACAGGTTCTGTTACCATTTGCAACTTAGTCAGCAAGGTTGAAGATTGTAAGACACTCGAAAAAAAAAGATATATGTTTGAAAATCTCTGAAGTGGTCTCATAAGGATATATTTCTACTTGGGCTTGCTCTGTTCTTCTACCACTGAATGGGATTTAAACCTGTGCATCACAATAGCCAAGTGTTACCCAGCACTTAAGTGGTTAATGGTCTTCCAATTACAGCAGTAGTGTGATATAATGGATTTATTTAGTGTGAAGGAGAAGCCACTTTAGAACAGCCTGTATGGGTTAATAAGTGTCAAATTACTAGTGATATAGTTATTAGCAAGACCTCACTGTAGAAGGGGAGACCTATTCTGAGTTAGTAATACTTAACTAAGAGTTATGTGTACCTACTTTATTAACACATGTATGTTTGTGTTTTGTTACATAACAAAATACCAATATAATAATGTTTAGGGAGAATGATAATTATTGTGGTACTACCACCTTAAAATGCCCATACTGAGCAAAGCTCATCAAGATCCTAATACATTTAAAACAACTTCCTTATTTACTATCAATAAGCAGTACTTGGGAGGTTATTGAGGGTATTAAAATATTAAGAAAAATATTAATGGCCTAGTAGTTTTAGAATATGGTCATGCAGAGTAAGACATTGATGAGTGCTTTATAATGACTTATAAGGACTCAATAAGCTACTAATATGCAAGCAACTAGATAATAGTACTACCTTTAGATAAATTGTTACCCAGTTTTTTATACCATAGCTGCAGCATTTGTCGATGTCTTGCATTAACAAAAAACTGAATTAAGGCTGCAGAGGGCTTTTCCTGTGTTAATTTTCCATATCTTTAAAGATTTTGTGTTTTTGGTTTTGTTTCGTCTTTTTTTATTTTGTATCACTGTAAAATGTGTTATGTAAATGGCTCAATATACATTAAAACAAACATAAAAAAACTATAGGTACAATGGTAGATGTATTAGCTGTATTAATTTAGTCATAGTAGATGTAAAGATCTAGAAGCAGCTGGTGTGTTGGTGGCCATAAGTTTAGAAGCAGTAACAGTTTAAAGTGCAGTACTGAAAGTAGGAGTTGTAAAAATGTAACACAAATTTGTAAATAAGTGCTTACATTATTGTTTGCTGCAGTTTGCTGCCATTAAGGATGGCTATAGAGGTAAGGCGTCACACTGAGCCAAAGCCCACAGCTCTTAGTGAGAAGTCAGAGCTGTAGAAAAGTAATGAGACTCTTTTCTAGCAAAGGGAAGATATATTTCCCTGCAGCCTGCCTAAAGCAATGCAGCCCTCTAGGACAGTGGTGATCAAGACAAAGGATATAAAAAGGGGGTAGTATTTTGTTCTACATACTAATAAAGTCATGGTATAATGTCAAATGGCAACTCAAATGTATTTACATTTTTAACTGGAACATGTTTTGGAAATCCACCATTTGCAACACTTAACCCCTTTATTCATTGGACTCTACAGATGCAGTGGTTGTCTCGTGCTTATACCAAGTTACACAAGTTTTCTGTGATCCTTCCAGCCCAGTATCCATAAGAACTGTGTCCATATTGGAGAAGTTCCATACTTCATGATTTATGTCCAATGCCACCATTCAGTGCCAATGAGTAAAAGTGTGTGCTATATGTTTAGCAATGGGGTGTGGAGGTTGGGATTGTGTATAGACATGTACTGTTGTGTTTGCAGCGTTCATGCACCAGACCTCCAAGAAACATTTTTTTATCAACTGTAACAGCTTTGTCTGCCTAACCCTAAACCAAGTGTTTAAGTTGCCTAACACAAACCATAATGTGATGAACACCACAAACAGAAATGCATTGTTCTTACAATACTTTTGTTCTTCTTGCTGCATTTGGTTCTCCATGGACCTTGGAAGCAGATGAAGTTATGCTAGAAATACCAACTCTGTAGAATCTGTTAAGCAAGTGTTTTGTGGCCTAACCCTAACCATATCTTAACCAAAATGTATTTTCTAATACCAAAATCTTCCCTTAACCTTTTCCTTACCAAAGTTGTCATGCACAGATATCGTAGAAAGCATGCATCAAGGGTTTTGCAGAGTCATTCAAACACTGGCTTTAAATGTGGTTCCACCACACATGAAACCATCACTGCAGTGAAGCACTGAATTCTCCCATCCCTTTCTTTCTAAATAATTTGATCATAAAAATTCTACCACTGCTTTTGCATCCAGAAAATCACTTTATTCGAAGAAAACATAATTAGTTTTGGATAAAAGCTGCTGCGGTAGTGGGAAAAGATTATATCTCTACTCAAAGATGCGTATACTCTAGTGATTTAGTAATCCTTTTTTTCTCTTATTCCTCTTAGCTCACTGGTGATGTTATGAAACTCAGTTCCGATCACAGCTGAGATTCTAAATGTCATCAATGAGCAGATAAGACATTAGGGCGTGCTGTTGGATACTACTGCATAAGACAATCTTTATTTAAGTCTACACCAGGCTACCATGGGCAGCCTATGTTACGAAAGATAAGTGTGCACTTAAGGCCTCTTCCCTAGACTCTTACAGTATTAAGTAAAAAAAGGATTTATCTTTCAACCACAGGTACTCAAGCGCAAACAGACACTGGAATCAGTAGCTGAAATTACTCATAGGCTAAGCTGCCTGACAATGTTCAACATTACGTTATATGGTCAGTGACTGAGAAGAGTGCCTGCAATGAAATGAAAAAAAAAATCGGTCCTTGCGCCCCTCAAAAAACTAATAACCCAGCTTCACTGCAGCCCTGCTCTGTTCAAAAGTGTTAATATCATCCCCTATTCTGTTAAAGTACAGTGTAAATACAATAGCTGCTGTTTAACTTTACAGAAACTTGTCATAGTTAAGATTAATGACAACAGAGCTAATAGTCTAATAAGCCTGCTGTGATCAAATTTGGGTGAGCAAAATAACATTTCAAAAATAGATGGTATTCCACCTGCTTGCAGTATGCTAGGATATTAATAGGCCAGATATTTATTTGCAATTACTGTTAGGCACATGGAGTTAAATGACCATAAAAAAGACATCAGTTTTTTTGTTAAGTGAGATGCTAGATTTAGAAGCAGAAACATTCCAGCTATGAAACACTTCCCCATAGAGGAGTGAAGGTACAGCAACCTCTAATTTCATGCTGATTTGTAATGACCCATGGCTTGATTTGCCTTTGCCTGCTGGGTCAAACATTGCAAACCTCACAAATAACTACACTCTAAAGGAAGGCTAATGAATGAGCAATACTAATCAAGGCTATGGGTTGTGGTTTGTAGATGAAGTTCTTAGGTGTATATTGATAAATACATGACTATGTCAGCTCCTTGTGGCAGTATCCAAAGTGACCCTGGGGGGGACAATAACGCATTACACTTCATTTCAGTTTCTTTATGCATTTCAACGATTTCTCAGCATCTTGTTGAAGTTTAATTTTGTCATTTAACCTTATCTCTGAATTGTGTTTTGTTGTTAGGTTTGGAGGGCACCTAATCTATTCCAAAGCATTTTGTGTGCACTGCGGTAAAGCTTTACCAGAAAAGTCTATTTCATTATTTTGTCGTGTTAAAGCAGCAGCTGGTCCTCACTAAACAATTTTTTGGTGTCTGTCTGTGTCTGTGTGTGTGTGTGTGTGTGTGTGTGTGTGTGTGTGTGTGTGTGTGTGTGAGTGTGAGTGTGTGTGTGTGTGTGTGTGTGTGTGTGTGTGTGTGTGTGTGTGTGTGTGTGTGTGTGTGTGTGTGTGAGTTAATAGTACCGACAGGGCCTGTAAACGCAGTGAGCCTGATGACCAGAAAGTTTGTCAGCACCCAGAAACCCTTCAAGCCCATCATCATCTGGACCCCCATCATAAACCCAAGGTTTATTCTATATTTTGCTCTTAACATGCTCACCGACACCTCAGTCTTAAAAATAAAAAATTATAGAAGCAATTTGATGAGCCAGTAACGTTGAAGGATCCAGCAAAGAGATTACTTGTACGTCAAAGGTTGCAGCCTTAAAAGTGTGTCGTAGTCTGCTGTTCAGTGTGCGATATCGCAGAGGTTACACAGTGTTAATGGAGGCTCTGGCTCTGACTATGTTTTGGAATAACCACCTCAAACCTTCCCTTACGGTTTTAAAACTTTTTTTAATGAGACCCTCAGCGTATCAAAAAATTGCAAATTTGCTAACAAGTAAGCTGAACCATATGCATGTTGCCATTGTATCCAATGAGCCTTGAATGGGCTTCACTGGGCCAAGAGTTGATTTTGCATCTGAACCAGACAGCTAAACCTCATAGTCATGTTTGTGGTCAGAACTGCAAATCAATCCAAGCTGTGTTGCTTGTGGCCAACAGTTGTTTTTGCTGTATTTTTTGCCATGAAATGTCACATGAATACTTCCATAAAATATGCAACTGAAAAAAACAACAATGAATTCACCCTTCTGTAAGCACTTAGCAGCGCTGGCGGGAGGCAGAAAAGCAATGGAGGATTAGCTGTTGCATGTAAGCACCATATTTGTGTCTTCTCATGAATTCTGTGAAAAATGCAAAGTGCATCTCAAATCACAGTTAATGGTGTGTTGTATTTGAACAACATTGTACACAAAAAAAAGTCCTATGACTAAAATTGTGAGAGGACAAACCTATCACCTTGAAATTACCTTTATATACAACACATTTTTCCTAAGCAAATACATTTTGGAGAAAATGTTAAGCTGCTTGAACTACATTTTCTTTGATAAATATGAGGAAAAGAGTTTAATTAACTTCTCTTGCAAGTCCCAAAAATGTTTATTCTGAGCATATTACTTTAATGCTAACTAGCATATAAAGTGCGAGACACAACATGTTTATTAATATCTAACTATAAAGCAAGGAATCTGTCTGTCTGTCTGTCTGTCTGTCTGTGTGTTCTTTGCATATATATCTAGAACAGTTCATCCGATCAACTTCAAACTTGGCGAGTGTATTGCTGGGGACCCAAGGGATTGATTTATTCAAATAGTGTGTCATTTAGACAAGTAAAACTTTCAAAATGAATATACTGAATAAACAAACTGCACTTTGTTCCGCAGTGGGGGCGGGGCTTCAGGGCTTTGCAGACTGTGACCAGCATGTTGTCCACAGTGGGCAGACCGTCGCTTACTGACTGCGGTTGACTCTTTAACTGGATCCTTCACTTCCCTGGAGTCACACAAGCGGATAGCCAACTGGAAGCAGAATACACTGTGTGGCATTCTTTTTGTGTGATTAATTTGCACGTCAATATATATATATTTTTTTATTTTGTATTGTTTTTGTGATGAGTACATTCACACAGAATGAAAATATCATGCACCATTTTTTTCCGGAGCTAAGTAAATTTCTCTGAGCTTTTGCACTGGGAATACAGGCATCAATCATTCACCTTGTGCAGAACAGGTTGAGTTGCACCTATATCTATAAAACATCAAGACGTCAAACTTATTACTTTTCAAACTTAGATGAGGCAGCACATACCAGATCCACTCCTTTCATTCTCACCTTTCACAATCAAAGCTCTAGACATATCAGTAAACATATCGCATATCGCATTTTCTTGTTGATAATTTGTCATGCCCCGGTGAGTTAAGGCTTTAAGACTATATTACCTCGCTGGTAGATTTTTTGCTAACTTATGACACTAATAATGTTACCATCAGCAAAATACCCCCACTAATTAAATCAATGCTCTACTTTATAACCGCACTGGTGTCAAAGCAATGTCAAAATAAAGCAACTGACATGCCTTTTTGGAAATTGTAGATAGTGTTGCCTATACAAACAATGTTTCCCTGACCTGTGTGTGTTTCCAGGGGTGGATTAAGTGAATTTAGGACCCCAGGCAAACCCTGCATTGCTTTATTTTTCAACCTCTCTCTTACTGGAAAGGTTTGCATTGGCAGTGGTATAAGAAGACGGCTACTCAAAACGTAAGTAAACTGTAAAAAGTAAACTGTTAAAAGTATGTGAAAGTCCCACATTCCAATTTTACCTCCAAGTTAAGAGCGAAAGAGAGGCAGTATCAGCACAATGCACTTTCTGTTTTACCCCTTTGCTTACCTAACATTTAACATTAGCAATGAAACAATCTTTGACATATGTAAAATATATAAATTGAGCAAGCGCAGTGATTATTGAGTAAACAAGAAATGTTTTTGGCCATAATAATAATTAATCAATCCTTTATTAGTCCCACAATGGGGAAAAATTTCTCTGCATTTAATATAGCAGTTGCAAGCGCCCGGGGAGCAACTTGGGGTTAGTGATTATGTTTAGAGGGGCTTGAACCACCAACCTTGTGGTTACGGGAAATCTACCTCATTGGCCCCCAATGATGATGATTGTAACAATTTTGGTACTCACACAAAGCCAACTACATAGAATGCAAAGAAACTGCAGCATTTCCCAAAGAAGGATTCTAAAACAACAAACTGCGTATAGTGTATTTACTTACTATAGTATTGAAAAGTAAAGATATAAGAGCAAACTAAAATGGCATGGACCTTTCAGAATAAATACGTGAAGTCACCTACAGTGAGCTGAAAGTGGTTGAAAATGAAGTCATGTGTTTTATTATCATCAGATCTATAAATGATCCAAGGTCAGCCCCAGGCAAGTGCTTGCCATGTTTAAACATTGGCAAGAACTGTCATAACACCCCTGCAGCACCCCAAAAGTTCAAAGCTGTTGCCTCATATTTTGTCATAAATGCAGCTCAGGAATTTGTCTTTTCTTTGTGTTTACGTTCTTTAAAAAACAGTGCCACTGGGGATCCAGTGGAGCAAAGCTTTTCACAAATAATGACCTTAGATCCAGCCATTGTTGCAATGTGATATGGCAACTGAATGGATGCAGTGTGTGGCCCGGCCAGGTAAATACCTTTTGATGACTGGTGGTCTTAGATCAATCTTAGACTTTTATGATCAGAAAGAAAGGGCTGTGCTGCCTATAAACAGCCATTTATGCCAGTTGGGTCGTGTTTCAGCTTACTTGAATGTTTAAATATATCTAATGAGGCAAACCATAGCAGAGTACCAGGGTGCCAAAGACTGGGCAATGAGTCAACCACAGGCCCACAGAAATCAACACATGAGTGGGACAAAATGTTTTCTCAGAATTAAGTGATATCCGTCCAGCAACCATCATCAGTATCAGAGACGCAGTCCTATTTATACTTTCTTAGTATTTGTACTCAAAGATGAAGGTTCAGTGTGTCAATGGCCTCAACTTTACATGATATTTTAAGATTGGACTGCTGTAAAAGTCTATGTTGGATGAGGGGGCATGAAGGTTAGAAAATGAATTGAGTCAGTGTGGGGTATTACAGCACAGAGATAAAAGTGTGATTGTGTTTGTTTTTTGTCTTTGTTGCCATTTTGTGGGGACTACACTAGCTGCTGGCACTGGATTACCTTTAGTTCTCTCCTCTAAAGCAACTTAGACACTCTCCTGTAATAGATAGTGTCATAGAAACAGCCAGCATCACAGTTTGTTTCCAGTGTTTGGATAGGATACAACATCTATTAAAATGTTTTGCTTTTCAAAAATGCTCAAGACAAAACACTGGACTGGACTGAGTTGTGAAGATACAACTGGTAGATGAAGATAAATGATTTATATTTTTGTTCACAATTGAACAAAAAAACAGTATGTTGAATGTCTATTGAACAATTTCTTTTTGGTTCTTTAAAGATACTAAATTGTTTTTATTGGACCACATCCAAAATGTTTAAACTGATCTGATAATCAGAGATAATGTAGACTGTTGGAAATGTGAAAGAACATGTTTGCATATATACTGTAGGTATAAAATATTTCAGATTTATTGGTGGACTATCATAAATGTTTTTGCGATATTTTCAATTCTATATGTTAGGTGACCTACTAACAGTAGTTATTGAACAGCAGAGCTTCAGATATGATTCAGACCAGCATAATGGTGGGGAGGCAGGTTTTGTTAAGTCTCCACAAAGGCAGTCTTTTCACGAATGGATAATTCAGGTCGTCAAGGTTGCCTCATTTTAAAAGATCTCATTCAGAATGAGATACAGTACATGGCTGATCATTATATGAGCAAATTGGCTGGTCTTTTTGAACACCATAGTTTGATGTGTTACTGTAACAAAATAGAACATAGGTTAGGTAAGACTTCATTGATAATATTGACATGCCACTATTATGTTTGTCATATTGGAATTAACAAATCTTTGGAAAAGAAGACAGTCAATATATGTATATAGAGGTATGCATGTGTTTGTTTATGTGCATATATGTTGGTATCTGTGTGTTTATATGTAGATTAGGTACATGTCAATGCATGTATTCATAGAGCGTACATGCAGATGTGTATATATTTGCTTGTTGTCTTATGTCTTCTTACATTTTTTTCTATACTGTAAATAGTTTTTGTTATGATTTGCTTATTGGATTATTTTGTCTGTGATCATACTGCAAAATCAATATAAATAAATCAATATCAAATAAGGTTGGACAAAGGTGTGGTACTTAGTGGTACCAGCATCCTAACACAGATGTCTATTCACAGGACAAAGTGTGTGAGCCCATTACCTAAATCCTGTCCATTAGTACCTGTCGGACTGCTGGGCTTTTTAATGTTAGCCGATGTACAAGCACAGCCTACTGCCCGCTTTCGCTGTGTCTGATCACACGGACGATAATAAAGCTTGTCCCTGATGATGAAATGCTTTTTCTGGATTTTCAGGGTCTGTGACACCTTCAGACATCTAAAAATCCCAGGTGTCACTTTTATCAAGTGTGACGAGCTGGATGTCAGTTTTCCCCGAAGGAGCTAACTTTGGAACAATACCTGAGATTTAACTGAGCCACCAATCTCTCTCTTTCTCTTGCATGGCCTCTCTCTCTCTCTCTCTCTCTCTCTCTCTCTCTCACATGCACACACAAACACACAAGTGAGAGCTGTGGCCCATGGGGATATTTTTCTTTTGGCTGAGGGATCAGAAGGATGCAGAGCTGTGAATGCTTCAGTCCTGCTCTCCTCTGGTGCGCGCTCTCGCTCACACTGTGTTGGGAATTAATGACTTCTCTGTGGCCCATCAACAGCACAAAACACGTGGGGAGAAAACATAAGAGATGGAGTGCGGGGGGAGCAACTAGGGGGAGTAGAAGATAGCAGATTAACGCAGGACCTTATGTTAGATTTCCTTGGCCATGCACTGTACTGTGTCAGAAGGGGAAGTAAAGGATAATACTAAAGGGCGACTAGAGAGCAATAGGAATGAAGAGAAAGGAACAATAGGTTGGTGCTGAGTCAGATTGGTGATATTGCAGGGAGAAGTAATTTCATTTTCTCCTCCCACCAGAGACCAGAGAGAAGAGAGTGAGGTTTAACACTGCATGCCCTTTCCTTTCACCTTCTCATTCAAGTTAAGACACATACTCTCATTCATGTCATCCCTGTTATACACACATACAGTACATGTCAACACATGAATCCAGAGCCTAAAGAGAAAACAGGAAATGTAGAGAAAGGTACTAAAAGAGTGATGGAAAAAAGGTTTTAAGGAAGGGATGGTATGGGACCAATAATTGTAAGATCACTTTCTTTATTTATATCGCCTTTGAACATTCCAAAATGACTTTTAACCTACAATTCATTAAATTATAATTAATTAATATGCACAATTAACAATTAAACATCACGCATTATTTTAACTGCATCTACTGGCATAAATTAGATAAAGCCAGCACTATGGTGTGCTCTGTTTTGTCCACAACCCCCATGAAGCCACTTATCCACCCACACCCAACATAACAACTCCCCACCCATAAGGCTAGGCAAGGCCTTTTTATTTGTGTTGTTTAAATTTCTTTACACGAGACACACAGGCATTAAGAAAAGAACCTCAAGACAATATAATAAGATATTTAAATAAATAGGCCCACAAGTGAAGGGACAAAAGAGACGTCTTTGTTTTAAGGGTATATAGGCAAGGTTTAGTCACAGAGGGATTTTGAAGTCTTACCAAAGAGAATTTAGAAAATCTCATTTTCTTAGGTTTTATACAGTGCAAAAACTCTTTTGAACAACTCCAAAAAGCTTTTTTCAACAAACTATTGAATCTGTTTTATCTCACAGGCAAATTGAAAGCCACTATGCAATGATAAAGGTGTGGAAGTTGGGGTTGTGGATGAACAAGTAATTACAAGTTACTGCAAAGACTGGCTGGGTTTTTTTGGACCTCTATTAGTGTTTTTTTTCCCTCTTCCCCATTCGTTGTGGCTCAAATTCCCACTTCAATATTTGTGAGCTGAAGGCACAGTGACTAAAAAAGGTGCTGACAGTGTGTTGGGTCTCAGCAGGCAGGCTAAGGCAAGAGAGCTACTGTGAGTTACCCTGACAAGACATTTTTTTTCTTATTTCAGGACTCCGTAGGCCTTTACTTACCAGCTCACCTGTGCCCATACCAAATCAACCATAGCTGTCCTCGCTCGATATTATCCCATTATCTCCGGCAGCCTCAACCCCCTGATGAGTTCAAGCTCTAAAGCCTCAGCTTTGGCTGCTTACTAACAACTTTATTTTACTAATATGCATCTGTTCATGAGCCCTCTTTCATTTGAGTCTGCGCTACCTCATTTGACTCATCTCCGTCTCTTTGTGACGTACTATAAATTACTAAACTCTGCAAGTATTACTCATCATTGGATAACCTGTATGAACACATATTATCAGAAATATGTGAACAATTTGAGAGCCCATTGAAGAAAGAATAGATTCATTAAAGTTGGCATTAGTCAGCTAATTTCCTTACTTGTGCTGACATCACAGAGTTAAGGAGATCCTTGCCTGCTTTAGGTGAACTAAACACAACGTTTCTCTTCTCTTACTCCACCATCCTGAATTGGATTGATTGCAGAATTGACTTGAGGTTGACTTAAGTACTGTAATTACACTAAAGTGTTGACTTTAGCTTCCTCACATGACAATTTATGGCATGAACACTCAGCCAGTGAGGCTAACTCGCTTAGGTTGGATAGCCTTTAGGTTTCCATCAGTTCATTTCTCCATCTGCTGGAACTGACAAAGCTGTAGTCACATTTTTTTTTACAGCAATAGGTTCAAAGTCAGAGCAAGTTTTTCTTGAACTAGAGGAGGTAGATAAAAAAAATCTTTACTGGATGTCACTGTTTGGAAGAGAAATAGACTAAATTTAATTTCAAGAAAAAGGATAAAAAAGTAGTTAATTCCTCTGGTCCAGTTGATCACACCTTGAGGATAGATTTTGAAAATGAGTAACAGCCCTACTACCTCAGAGTTATTTAAAAAGATAATTGTCCCTATTGTAGATTAGAAAGACAATCCTGACAAAAATGCAGCAGACAGAGGGATTATATTGGATTATGTGTGAATGTAATTAATCAAGCAATTAGTTATGCAATTAATGGACTGTTATAGACATACATAATTACATTTAACAATAGCTGTAATAATGGGTAGTTTTTGAAAATATTAAATGTGTTTATATTAATGATCTGGCCCCACAAACTGCACAATGAAACATGCAAATGCAGCCTTTTAGGAAGTAAGGGCTGAAAGGCTGATTATTACTAAGCAATCACTTCACTGTTATCAAACTGTATTAATAATGCTGCTTTTGTGGAAGAAGATGAGTTCTAGAGCGAAACAAGGCATAGTTCAACAGTGTATTCACTCTAATGGGCTGATAGCGCCCACACAGAAACTGACTAGCATCTTTAAGTGACAGCTCATGCAGTCTGTTTAGCGCTTACTGGCCGAAAGAAAGGTCGCTGGATCGGATTTGGATAGACGTGGCTCCTTCAACAGTCTGTGTAGGCAGCCAGATTGGTGTGCACCAGCTGGCTGTAGTTCACACATATGAACTGAGATTGGTACTGCTAAAATCAGAATCAATAGCAACAGAGCAGTTTAAATTAATTAGCAAGTAGAAGGGAGGGTGAAATAACAATAGTGGCTTGCAAAGGCAGGTATGCGTTGGCATACCAGTTCTGGTTGGTAGATGACACAATACAGAGGAGGGAGTGCTGTGAGGAAATCTGGCAGCCTTTATAAATCCAAATCCTGATTGAGCCAAAGATGAATGAACCATAGTTCTGGAGCAACAAATGATCACTTTGCAACAGATGACCGCATTTCTTGAAGCCAAAGATAAAATATTTTGAAACGCCCCATTATAGGAAGACATGAACACTACTAATCAGATATATCACATGACATACAATTGCCTATTAGGGATTATGGACTCCCTCTTAAATTTGACATGTGAGTTAGGTTTCTGGTGATCTCAAACTGCTTTCTCAGCACTATAATAATGCTCATTTGTAGTGATACCAACAGTAAATAATCCTGCTTTGTGTCTAATTTCAGTATTTGCTTAATTTGCATTTTGTTCCAAGTGTCAATGTGTTATGCTTTTGGTTTTTTTCATGCATTTAGAAGTGCACATCATTTTATGGGAATGTTTTTCTCCAACATTCATGTCCATACCAACATTTGTGCTCTATCTCATGGCTCCAGCCCTCAACTCCGCCATCCGCCTCAGGTTATCCACAGTTGGATGCCAACTAACTGTCAACTTCCCAGGACCACTCCTCTATCCGAGCTCCACCAAAGTATTTTTCTCTCTTTAGAGAGTTACTTTGTTTCTCTACTCAGTGAGTTACTTTGTTTCTCACATGAAAGTATACTTTTCCCCTGAATTGAAGGTATTCATTATTACTATTGACTCATTATGACTATATCAAGAAGATCACATCAGATTCTGTTCTTTTAAAACATTACTTTGATTTTATTCATTTCTGAAAGTAATAACCAGCAAACCGATTTAACATTTCCATAGTGCCACCCAGATCAACTAATCCACACCTACTGAACAGATTGATCATACTTATTGCAACCGTTACTGTTATTTATTATTGCTGCCGCTAACTTCTATTCACCAGCCAGTGGTGTAATGCATTTCAAGCTAAAAACACCCTCAGCCTGCCTTCACCTATATGGTTTTCAGGTTAAAATATGCCTGTTGACAACCAGTGCTAATCACTATACAGTGGCCCTGAGAAGTGATGTCAAAGATACTGTATAACAAAGATTCTGCATTACAAGCTCTGCCAATGATGGTATAAATGGAATGGTAAATGCTATACATTTGCCATTGGTATACATTTCCCCTCAGTGTCAGAACGTTTGGAAAATCTGTGATCAGTGAAAAAGTGGTCATATATTTACTTTGACAACATGTTCACTTCCTCTATTGGAGTTAATAGACCCAGGACCTGCCATTAGTCTCCTTGGGGGCGGGGCAGTGGTGAACCCCACATGACACGGATACAGAAAACCGACTTTCAATAGGATGTCTCTGCACTAGTCTCTTTTGATGCCAGGTAACTGATCACTGAGGAAGTTGCAGTTAAATTGTTGATAAGAGGTTTACAAATGCATCAGCCTTTTTCAAAAGCTTTCATTTTTTTCATTAACAATACAATGAGAGAGTGCATTTTTCCAAATGTATCCTTCTGGGAGAACAATATCGCAAAGATCTTAGTTTCGATGGAAGGCCAATACTAGGGAAAAGCATGAATTCATCCATAAGTGTGGGCATTGTCTTATCAACACTTACTGGTTGAAGGCTGCAGAAAACAGTTGGTTATGGTAGATAAAGTCAGTTTCTGAAGAAGGATTTTTTGAGAGAGATAAACAAACAGTTGGAATCACAGCAATCACAGTTGGAGTGATTGCCCATCCATTTCCAAGAAGCCAAAAGGAAAAACATAGCATAATGTTTTTGATAAGAACCAATAAACAATTATTGATTCACAAAAACTGTTGCAATGACATTTTAAGATGTGAATGTACAGTTCATGCAAGACATCCAGTATTTTCTGGACACTGTCTGTTTTCAACATAGCTGCATGCACAGAGTAGCCTACTCTCTTTCAAGGGATGCAGTCAAAACATCTGGATCTGTAATTGCCAGGTTTTCTAGCAGCCTCTAGCAGTCATAAAAACACGCACACATATACACACATCTGTGTATCTGTATCAGCTACAAATTGAATTGCTCTTCACATAGAACTTCCTTTTGGCAGAGTGTATGAAGGTGACATTTGGAAATGAAACAAGATTGGACATTTAGCCAGGAATTAGCAGATTGTGCACTCAGCTTTGGCCCCACAAGCTGAAAAATCAAACTGCGCCTGTTATATTTGTCCTTAACTATGAGATGAAGTAGGACTGTATGAGCTGCCAAATCACCCATGTTCCTACACTTACCTCTGTAGCCGTAAAATCAAATGAATTAAAACAAGCAAATGGGAGAAAAGTGCTGAGAGTGAGGTTTGGAAAAAGGTATCTGCTAATTAGTCACATAGACCCTTGGGCTTTTTAAATGTGTGAGCATTTGTATGCGGAATGCAGCCATACGTTTGGTCTCCAGGTTCCAGGTAAAGTTTTAGACTGAAAAAAAGCATTATAACAACAATTTTCCTCATTCTTTTTGTATATATCTACGATTTGTTTTTATTTTGTTAATATTGATTTTTGCGATTCAACAATGTTTTCTTTTATTTGCTCTTCTCTTGGTTAAGGGAAAATTTTAGGAGTTGTTAGGAGCAGTCTTACCAAGATAAGAAGAAAAAATAAATCTTTGTTCGATGCAATGAAACACATTTTAAATTTGAGTAACATGAAAAAATGCATGAATATCATATAATCAAATTTGGATATTTATATGTTTAGAGTAATTATAATGAGGATTTTTTATTTTTTTTGGGCTAAAGAAAAACCCTTGGATGATATTGCATGCGTTCAGCCTCTGAATGGCTTACATATGGCCCTCTAATGCTTTTTGATTTTTCTGTATCACCAGTAATGAAACTCTGGATAAGTTTACTTTGTTGAAAAAACAGTAACTGCTGAAATTCTTCTTCTTACAGCAGTTTTGGTTTTATTGACAAATGGTTCCTCCAATCACCTGCCAAGTATTTTCTGAAAGTGCTTGCCCTTTCACAAACAATTTCCAAAAATGGCTACCGTTCAACAAACCATCTGGAGGATCAGGTTGAGAGTCATTTGCACAACAACTGCCATTGTATAGTGTTTAAGGGGCTTGACCTCCACTAATAATAAAAAATGAACCACATGCCTCCAACTTATGATCAAGTGGGATTTATTATTCAGCACACGTGGGTAAGAGCAGATTTGGAAGCTAAATGACGTTTGGTGCATCTGGAGTTGACTTCTCTTATTTTTTCTGTTCATAGAAAATTCGGAGAAAATTTGAGAGAATGTTGCTACATGAGGCCAATTGTCGCTTTTATAACTTTTCACTGTTTTACTGCTTTTTTAAGCAACTTTCTTGAGAAAAGTTCTAGTTTATTTTTTATGAAAATTGTCTAGAAAAAATATGTGGAACAAGTGTACATGTTAAATAAAACTAATTCAAATTAATTGTTTTTGAAGAGCAAAGACCTGCTATATTTTCCTTTGCCCATGTTGCAGCTTCTTTTATGTAAGGAGCTGATAAATTCGCACTTTCGGCCTTTTATTTTCCACTTCCTCCTTTCTAAATGTCAGTGCCACCAGATCACTGTGCCGTCGTTCCACCTCTGAACACTCAAACGGAATTGAGGGGAGTCAAGAGGAACCGGAACAATTTGGCCTGATAGCACACCCTCTGCTCAACATTGCTAAGCGACCACCGTGAACTCAATTTCGTGAGCCTTCCCTTACCTAGAGGCTAGAGCTGGGGAGAGGAAGTGTGCATGTGTGTGTGTGTGTGTGTGTGTGTGTGTGTGTGTGTGTGTGTGTGTGTTTTCATGTGTGTTCAGAAGGCCCGCTTCTCCACTGAATCATCCCGAAATCTGTGCAAGTTCTGGTCTGTTGGGTTTCAGTCTACACTTGGGCTCGATGTTCATGTGTGTGTAGTATCCTACTGGTGTGCATGTCTGCGTGCACATGGCATTTGTGTGGTTCTGCATGAGTGAGAGGTCTCTGGCCCAACTAGATACCTCAGCTGTGGACAGTCACACTCGTATTACAAATAAATGACAAATGATGGAGCATATTACTCTGTGTGTGTGTGTGTGTGTGTGTGTGTGTGTGTGTGTGTGTGTGTGTGTGTGTGTGTGTGTGTGTGTGTGTGTGTGTGTGTGTGTGTGTGTGTGTGTGTGTGTGTGTGTGTGTGTGTGTGTGTGTGTGTGTGTGTGTGTGTGTGTGTGTTTGTGTGGGTGGGTGGGTGAAAATGAGTGAGTCAGTCTCTGTTGGTCTCTGTGGTAAACACATTGGCATCGTAGAGCAAAATGTTTAAATATATAAAAATGTACATTTTTAAAAGAGGCAACTTTAAATTCTTTGATTGATATTTCACAAATGTGTGCTCTAATTTTAATAGTATATTACAAATGTAAGTAAAGTCTTAAGATGACTGCATTAGTAATTAATCAATGACAGCACTCACTCTTGATGGCATATTATATTTTCTTGATATTGTATATACTGTATATATTTTGAATGAGACTCCAATATTGCTCAACATACAGTACCAGTCAAAAGTTTGGACACACCTCCTCATTCAATGGTTTTTCTTTATTTTTCTTTATTTTTTTTTTACATTGTAGATTAATATTAAAGACATCCAAACTATGAAGGAACACATATGGAATTATGTGGTAAACAAACAAATACTTAACAAACCAGAATATGTTTTATATTTTAGATTCTTCAAAGTAGTTGAATGAGAAGGTGTGTCCAAACTTTTGACAGGTACTGTATACTGCACATGTCTATTTGGCTTCTTTCTCCATAGATAAAGCACCACCAAGCTATTTCTATTATTTTATTTAATATAAACACTACAAGCATTTATCATTGTGTCATTTTCAGAATTTTGTCTTTCAGTTTTTTCATCATCATCACAGAGTGCGGTTGGAAAATTAAAGCATCAGGAGCCAATTTTAAGGACTTCATTTTTAGCTTCAATCCCACTGATTTGGCATCATTGGTACACAGAAATGTAACTTAAATGGACTGGCTAATAATTGATCCCTGGCTGCCAGGAAACAGTTGGTGTATTCAGCTCTGGCTTCTTCCTTCCAGATCAGTGCTGAATGTGAATGAATGAATGAAGTTCTCTGTCCAAGCACATTGTCAGAGACATACAGGCGAGCAGACAAATAACACATAAAAAGACAGACAGAAGCGGAAACGAAAACCAGAACACAGGCCAGACTAGACTCCAGTGTTTTTACTAATGGACACATCAGACGTTGCCTTTCATTTTTCATTCTGAGTAAACAAATGAAACTCGAACCCCCTCTGCTAGCCGACTCAGTAACGTTCCGTTTGCATTTGTCAGAACTTGGCCAGCACAATTCAAAATGTCTTTTCACACCTCTCTGCAATCCAGTTTAAATATGCACATTTTTATTTGAAAGACAAAGACTGTTGCTGGTTACAGGTGTTGTCTCTGAAGTGACTGTGACACACAAGTTGTGTTGAACTACCAGCAAGACATAATGTGACATTTCACAGGCAACAAAACATACAGGAAGAGGATTCTGACCTTTTAAAGTTCAAATTTATGAATCCAATTGATACCCACACAGACACACACACACACACACACACACCCACACACTCACACATACAGACACTTCTGTGTTCTGTCTGCAAGTAACATGATCATTATTTTGATCCTAAAAGAAGATGATTAACAAAGAAAATAATATATTATATAAAATGTTCAATTAGCTTCAGCAGGGTTTCCCTTGTAATGCGAACAAAACTTGTGAGTGAGTGAAAATAAATGAGTGAATATGTAACAATGTCTCCTACAAAACTACATTCCCATACAACTAAACTGCATGCTCAATTACTTTTGGAGGAAAACATTTTTTTTTTCTACTGAATTATAGCACTTTTAAACAGTTTCAAACAAGTGGTTAACAAATAAAACAAAACAAAAAACAGTACAAAACTACTTTGTTAGGTTTAGACAATAAAACTAGTGAAATAGGTTTATTAAGAAACATCATGGTTTGGCTTCAAATGACTACGCAATGGAAACAAAGCAAAAAAAAAAAAAATACATAAAAGTACAGGTTAGGTTTAGGCAACAAAATTAGGTTCAGGCAACAAAAGTCATGGGCTGGAAAATATAGCAAAATATTGTGCATGAGAAGCGATGCAAGTGTACATTACAGATAACAATAATGGATGTGAGGGAGAGTAGTTGTGTGTAAAATAAATCATAGTTTAGTTAAATTAAGTTCAGTTCATAGAACACAAGCAGCTTGAATTCTCAGCTGCAGATTGGCTCCAAGAAATGTTCTTATCGAAGCCTACATCATCTGGTTGGTGATTTCTAGGTGTCCAAAATAGAAAAAGCAGGTCACATGACTTTAACTCAGAAAGTCTTTACAACACATAACAATAACAAAACACAGGTCTGTAAAACAATACAGAAGTAGAAGTCAGAAAGATTATTCACATTATTCTCTGCATTGTCATATCTGAGCAGTTGCATCAAGATTTTATTTCCATGCCATTTAATGAGCACAGGGAGTTAGCCAGTTCAGTCAGAAATGTGCATGTGCTATGGTCAAAAAGTTAGCATGTATAATAAAGGCTGAAGAATTGTAAGTCGCTTTGGATAAAAGCGTCTGCTAAATGACTGTAATGTAATGTAAGAAAATTCTCACCCTATTGCTCTTAGTCAGCTTCTTTCTTTGGAGGTCTGTGTCCAATATAATAATATTTGAGGCTTTTAGCCAATGATGCAATTAAATTGTAAAAATATTTTCATACATTCACATATATTTTCATCATCTGTCATCTTTTTCAGAAGCTATTACTTTGTCTGACTCACTTCTACTCTCAATCACATAACACTGTCGTTCACTCTTGGTTTCACTGGAGAGTATGACTATACTGGGGTGTGTTAGACAGAATAGTAGTATATTACAGTGATTACAGAGTACTGTGTATGTTTGAGGGTATAGTAGTGTGGGTGGGAGAGTATGGTTAGGATTTTCTAAGCGAATAAGGTGCATAGCCTAAATGGCCTGTCATACTGGTGTAGTTATTCTAGTTTCTTACATAAAAACACACATAGACCATTACCACAACCACCACACAAGGCTGCTTTCCACCAACAACCACATGTCTTTTTTTTCTGTCCAGTCAGAAAGGAGCACAAACTGAGTTAATACAGAGGACAACAAAAGGTAAACTATTCACAATTCCTAGTTAATGGGCTAGAAAATACAAAACCGCCAGTATGGTCTTTTAAAGCCCACTGCCAAGTAGCACACAGCTTTGGAGCCCCTAACAGTAAATGTTCTGTTAGTGAATACGCCCGGATATGAACTTGACCTTAGTTACCAAGCAACACAACCAACACATGCTTTATTTTCTGTCTCCATGCCTGGTATCTACTACAAATCAAACAGTGACACTCACACAAATGTAAACACTTGAAGTACAGGCACATACATTTTTTAAAAATCCATGTGTATGAATTAATTGTATCCAGAAGGTGCATCTACAAAGTCTTTTACAACCCTGAATGGATGTGGAATGCTGCAATTCTCATTAACAAGGAGAGGTCTACCGTCTTTGTATTCAGAGTCTGGTCTAGGAACACTTTCCGAGTGAGTGGAACTGAAACAATTGGTGTGCCACTCTAATCTCAACGCTGCTACTGAGCTTTGGATCCGGCTATGTTTGGCGGACGTTCTCCCCTTGTTGTCCTGCATGGCTCTGGTCTCTGTGGCACTTTATGGTTGCCAAATACTGAAGGAAAGGTCATTTACACTGCAGACTGCAGAGTGGGAGAGAAAAAAAAGAAACAGGTGTCTGCAAGAGAAGCTGTCTGTCTTATACTGTGGTTATACGTCCATTCTGGATAGCAACTACTGGGTT
This sequence comes from Anoplopoma fimbria, assembly GCF_027596085.1. Classification (NCBI taxonomy): domain Eukaryota; kingdom Metazoa; phylum Chordata; class Actinopteri; order Perciformes; family Anoplopomatidae; genus Anoplopoma; species Anoplopoma fimbria. The sequence goes on along the minus strand of NC_072472.1, from coordinate 12,412,661 downwards.
GTGAAGCCTTTTCAGTTACTGGTGCGTTGTATTAGCTTCATCTCATTTCCTCCTTCTGCCAACTGTGCAGGAGCATAACTTATCAATGTGCTTTTGCTCCGTCCTGACTTAATGTATGTCATTTTCCATCTTTGGCATACAGGCTTAAACGGGTCTTCACAGGCATTCTATGCCAAAGTGCACGGATAAACTTAGCTAAAATGAATGTTACCACACATAATGTGATGAGCTCCAGCAGTCCTTAAATAGCTCTGATTTGATATCAGCTGGTCATTTCATGCTCGTAGGCTGTTCCAGATCACCAACTCATCTAGCAGGTGATGCCTTTTTTTGCTTGAAATAGATAGTCTAAAGCAGGCAGCAGGGAAAATGAAAAATGGATGGCAGGAGAGTGCTGCAGAAGATAGAGCACTCCAAACCTCCCAAAATCCTGGCAACAACACCCACACGCTTCCAGATGTCACACCACAAACTTCTAAACTGTATGTTATTAACAGATGCCATGAGTCCAACAAAAGTGTGAAGGAGACTTAATGTGTAAAATTCAAATCTGTGTTTTCTTACCAGTCTTACCAGTCGGTTGCATCTCCATATTGACTGAATTTTAGCTTGTTTTATAAACAGATCTACTGGACAGATTCTCCTTCTTAAATACAGATAAATAATTTCAAAGCATTCATGACATGCCTGCATAATTGTTTCTTTGATTTCTTTCTTTTTAAAATATTTAATCTTGTATTTAATAGTTCTTTATCTATTTCACATTTGTTTTTGTGGATAGCTTTGTACTGAATTGACGAACTAGGTCATTTCATTCAACACAGGCACACAGACCACACACACAGACATGGAATAAACGAAAATTTCAATATAAAAGCTGAGGTGATTTATGTCATGCCCCGCCTTGTTCCATCCAAGCCAAAGTGCTCGGCCCTCAGCTTGGCAACGTGTGTCAGCCTACATTAGGTGGACCAGTGAACAATGGTCTCAGCCAGGAGCAGGTGGTGGTTACTTGAAACTCTGAGAGGTGGGTGTGCATTAGTAGCTGTGTGTGTGTGTGTGTGTGTGTGTGTGTGTGTGTGTGTGTGTGTGTGTGTGTAGTGTGTGTGTGTGTGTGTGTGTGTGTGTGTGTGTGTCTGTGTGTGTACAGTACATGTGTGTGTGACAGAGAGAGGGAAAGGGAAACTGGTCTATCTGCCATCTGGACAATCCCAGGTGAGGCGGAAACTCAAATGTGCTGTTTCTATCAGTTCACTGACTGGCCTCTCCCCTGGATCCAAGCGCTTTTTTCAGAGAGGACCCAGCGGTGCCTTGCTATGCCTCTAGTGATGGCACACACCAATTTTGGGAGTGTGAAATGAGCCATTACAAGGTGTGCAGCACCTCCTTTTAAAGTGAATTGACCCAAAATGAGATCAGCCGGCCGAGTCAGGTCAAGTTTATTTATAGTTTGCTGTCCACAAAACAGATAATTTACGGAAAAACAAGGGACAACTTAACAAGTCTGCGTGTGTGTACATGTAAAGGGCAGTGTGTTTATGTGAGAGGGCAGAACAGGATCTGAGTACCTGAAAGCACCATCCTGCAGAAAGAAATGAAAGACTGCTGAGTCAAGGCAGGTTGGGAGTAAGGCTGAATGAAATAACTTTACTCCATGTCATCATCTTCAAATCAATGTGAGTCAAACTTTCTGAAGTGAAAAAGTTACTTGCGGTATGAATTATCTTTTTTTAATGTTTTTTTTCTAAGCAGCCGTAGTTGTGTGACTGAATGGAAGTTGGTTCATTATTAGCATAGGTAGGCAACTTCTAATGAGCAAAGTTAATTATATAAATAATGCATAGAATGTTTTTAGAAGCTGTCTTATAATCAAGCTAAAGATGCAATCTAAGAGAGAGACCCTGGGCCTCTGCCCCAGAAAGGTGAAATGGAAGATTAGACATACTGTGAACAGTATGTGGTTGCCAAATACATGTTATTACATAAAGTGTTTTTGATAGATCAATAACCTATGGCCAACATTTTACAAACAACACCTTATTCATTCATAAAGCCTCTGATTGCAGAGCTTTTGATGCCCCTCCAGAGATTAGTCTTATGATGCCTTACATTCATATACGTACAATAATTACATAGTTCAAAGCAGTTTTGTGGGCTCTTCTACTCAATTATATCCTCACATATGCTCATTATAATCATCTTCTTCCTAACTTCATGTGGCATCACAAAGCAGTTTGTACTCTAGCCCCTTCTCTCTGATCTCACAACCATCATTCCTCAAATTACTTAAAGGTTCTCTGTACGATATTCAAAGAGTTCATGCAAAGATCAAGATGTAAAGATAGTGTAGGGCACGGCAACCTGAGCAGAGAATGAAGTTGGTCTTCCTCTCTTGTGTGTTGTAATCCAAGCATCGCTGTGCTTTGTTTACATAGTTGTGCTGGTCGTGGCATGGATGTAAAAGATATCTCTTTCCCAATCTAAATCTAGGGGATTTTTTATTATTTGTTTGGGGCCTAATAGCATCACATGACCGATCCTAAAGTTGTAATACCACTGTTTGGCCACTATGTCAAATTGGCTTCAGAGCCCGGCGCTCTTCCTGGGAGCTATGGACGAGCGTATCTTTGATTTGCATGTTGGTGCATGTGAGCATGCCTCATTGGGTAGCTCATGGTCTGCACTGTGCTTCTATTGTGGTTACAGTTGAACTATTAGCACCGTTGACAAACTATATAGACATATCCAAATGCTGTTCTCAGTTTCTGAACATACAGAGTAGACATTGAAATAACCTGAGCAAACATCACATGCCTCAGCCATGAACTTTACACCTCTCTGCTACACCGCTGACTCATCAACCCCCTCGTACTGTGGAGCCTACTCTCTCTCTCTATTTCAGTCTTAACAGCTTTTTTCCAAAGCTCTGTAGACTCGCTTCCACCCACTGTCCCCTACGCCTTTACACCGTCTTGTCCCATCACATCCCACCTCACCTCTACGACCCTCTGATTGTCCTCCGCAAGACAATTTTCAAAGCTCAGGCAGTTGTCAACCTTAATACTTCACAGCCCTGTCACCTGGATCATCACTATCAACAGAGCAGCCAAGCAATGCAACATATAAGCTACCCGGTTCATGTAGAAGGACAGCTCACACCCAGAAGCACTTTGCATGCTCTTTCTCTGTTTTGAATTCTGGGAGCATTCTACTTGTACACTGCAAGAAATGATTCAGCTTGTCTCTCAGGTTGTACCCAGCTGTGGCTGACATGAAAAACATCCATTTGAAATCCTGTGAGCGATGGATTCCCCACTATATTTTCAGGCACTAAAATCACACTCAAAAGAGCTGAAGCATCTTGAAGTTTTGCAGTTACTGATGCAGATAAGTGACATGAGGCTTCCACATAACCTTCCACAACTCACTCATATTTGGTGTACCTCTTAATGCCGCAAATATTTCGAAGCTTTCATATGAAAACTTTGTTATTAGTACTAAATGTTATATTATATAATTGGGGCGGCTGTGGCACATGAGGTAGAGCGCTTGACCCGCAACCACAAGGTCGGTGGCTCGAACCCCCCTACAGGCAACATGCCAAGGTGTCCTTGAGCAAGACACCTAACCCCAAAATTGCTCCCCGGGCGTTTCATTGCAGCCCACTGCTCCTCCGGGATGGGTCAAGTGCAGAGAACCAAATTTCCCCATTGTGGGACTAATAAAGGCTTAATTATTATTATTATAAATATAAAACATTTCTGATGCTTTGAGTTTGTAGGTAAGGCATTTCCACAATAATGTTCAGCTTACCACCTTTCCACAAGTTTTATTTTTTTTATATATGTAGGTGTTTATAAGTGTCTATGTAAAGATGCATCTTTAAGTTTTTCATTGCTATATTTTTTATTGTGCAAACAAATAAGATATAGCTAGAATAAATAAAACAACATATTATATGATAGAACTTTAACTATCTGGAAGGAAACTGTTGTGCAGCAGTTGCAGATAAAAAAAAAAAAGAGATAAAAAATAAAAGGCACATATATTGAAATAAAATAAAAAATAACATTTGTTTTCCCAAAACAGTTTCACACACATTAATGCCAATAAATTGGTAAAGCTTTTATCTTTTTTAATGGAAAAGGAGTTCAAACCATATACTGTATAAAGGGTGTAAACTTTTTTTTATTTTTTTTTTAATTAAGACCCTTCAACACTCATCGAGTCTACCAAATAGCTGAAATTGATATTTTTTGCAGTGCGTCCCACACACACACACACACACACACACACACACACACACACACACACACACACACACACACACACACACACACACACACACACACACACACACACACTTTCTCCCCCCCCCTCCCTTCCTCCCCCAGCCCCCCTCCGGATAGCCTCGGGTCTTCCTGATTGGTTCACGTTTCATGTCGGTCAAAGCCGTGTGGGCGGGACTCAAACAATCCACTCGTGCTCCCTGCGCTGTGGATTGTGCGCCACAGCCGACCGAGAGAGAAGCGGGGCAGACAGTAGTACAGCAGCGGCAGCATCGACTCTGTGACCGGAAGACGACTGCTCTCACTCCCTGGGGTTTTTTTTTTTTCGTCCACACTGCTGTGGTTCACTCCTGTAAACTGAGCCCTACACCTGGTGCATCCCCCAACAATATTGCTTTCTTTTTTTTTTTCTTTCTCTCTAAAGAGTGAGAAAAACGTTTTCCAAGAAGCAACGCAGGCTTTTTGGGGGTCGTGAAATCGGTTGTGTGTCAGCCCCCCCCCGGTTTCCCAGAGACGCACAAAAAGAGACGCAAAAAAAAAAAAGACTCACTCTCCACCAAGTCCACCTTGGATAGCTGACAGAGCCGTCCGGTCCGCTCCGAGGTCCAGTTGGGGGAGAGAGACGAGGAGAAGTTAGCGCGGAAGGCAAGAGCGAGAAAAACAAGAGAGGACAGGATGAATCTCAAGACTCATTTGGTTTTCACCCTCTACACTATTTATGGGATTCTTCTGAAAGGTGAGTCTGGGGCGAGTGGCTGCGTACCTGCGCCTGTTTTTTGTTTTGTTTTGTGTACGTACCTTTTTTTATTTTATTTTATTGTATGTATGTTAGTGTAGGGCTACGCGTGCACGTTACAGGCCAACGACAGGGCAGGATAAAAGGGGGGGGGGGCAGGAGAACGCGCGGTCACACGAGGGTCCTGGAAGAAAGATGCGGAGCTCTCTCTCTCATCCTCTCTCTCTCTCTCTCTCTCTCTCTCATCCTCCCTCTCTCTCTCTCTTGCTCCCTCGCAGCTTTTCTCATTTTCTCAAGCACATGTGTGTCTGTGCCTGTGCCTGAGCGCGTGCGTGCGTGCGTGCGTTGAATGTACGTGCGGATGCAAACGCGCAATGATGTGAGAGACAGCTAGAGGAAAGAGAGAGAGTGAGAGAGAGAGAGAGAGAGAGGGCTTGTCCAGTAACATTGTGGATCTCTTGGATGTTAATGTTGAGGAATGTGGGGACTCTGATGTTGTTGATGAAGGTACACGACAGACCCACGCGTCTCCTGCGTCTGCAGTTCTGTCCTGTGCGTGAGTGGCAATGGGAAATAAAAAAAAAAAAAAAAAAAAAAAAAAAAAAAAGAGAGAGCCCTGTAGGAAGACACACCTCAACATGAATTAACCAACCCCGCGGTTGTTTTTTTCTCTTTTTTTTTTTTGACTTGCAGCACTTGGATGAGTCACAGAGAGACACACTGGCAGCGTTTTACGCACCGCACAGTTTGGTGCAGCTGATCCGGCAGCTTCAGAGGCTCGCAGTCATGCAGAGCATTTTGATTCCGGATTTTTGTTGTTGTTGTTGTTGTTGTTGTTTTCCTTCAGGATTTTGACTTGTGTTTCCTTTGTGCAGGTGTGGTGTCTGTAGCTAGTGCGCACAGTCCTCTGGCGCGTGTTTTATGTCTGCATGCAGTTTTAAGGAAAGCGCATTGCCAAAAAAAAACAACCTCAAATGAGTTGCAGGAACATTTACATCTCCATTCAAATTCTGAATACTTGATTTTCCGGTTTGATAGCTGGTGATAGCAAGGTTCATCTTTCTCTCAGATCAAGCCTCATATTGGGGATATTGCCAACACTTTAACAGGGATATTTGCTTACGTTTAAATATGAAAATCAATTTGGAGATGGTGAATGTGAATATTATTCAGATGTTATACTTACGACACACTGCTCGCAGCGGTGTTTACCCGAGGAGGAGCCGACCGTAAACACCAGAGTAAGGTGACATTGGGGGTCAAGGTCAGAGTGAGTTGCGCGCCTGTTTGTAAGACGGTTTAATGTATTTTATAGACATATGCTCTATAGTGGAACTAGAATAAATGAATGATAGGGGAAAAAAACATAAATTCAAAAAAATAATAATAATAAAAAAAAGCGTTTGCTGAAACACTGCCACCCTGTACAACTATTTTAGGTTTCTTTATTCTTTTAATTGTTCTCTTTGTGTCTTAAACAGATAAATGTGTGAGTAACAACAAAGTAGGTTTGGACCGATCCAGTACATGGGAAGTGAATTCTGGGGCTTTAATCATTTGATGGATATGACGTTGGTCATTATGGGAATGATTTAATATTCATTTAAGTCGGAATCATTAGAAAAAGATCTTCATATCAGGCTCCTACTTTGAGGACGTAGTGCAGAAGCTCTGTGGATTATTTTTTTTCTTTCTGGATAGTTTCACTTTTTGCAAATCTGATGCAAAGTTGCATGAGGTATTCTATGTGGTAATTTCTCAGCCCACTTAAATACAGCGTTAGGTACTGGATGGGTGTCAGATTTTTTGGCAAGCAAGGAAATAAAGTAACTTCATTTATGTAAGAAGCTAAAGAGGGAACAGGACTGGTACATTCAGGCTGTGTTCAGCAGTGGCAGGATGGTGATGGATTTACTCTGAAACAACTGTCAGTCTAACAGCAGGGCCACATATGCCACACTGAGCTTCAGTTTTGTCATATAAAGTCCACTTTATCCCACTCAAATCATATCACGATGAATTTAAGGCATTTACTATATCAGAACAGATTTATCAACATGAAAGTCTCGACTTTTAACTGCTTTTTCTTTGCAAAAGTAAATGAGAAATCCCAAATGAGAGATCATTTGTGCTTGACTCCCTTGATCATTTGTTGTTGTCTCTTTGAAGTGTATGTGTGTGTCTGTGTGTGTGCATATGAGAGGGAGCGTGAGAGCACTCCTTCCTCAATAACATGATGAAGCCACTCTTTACTTAAACTGATATGTAATGAGGTATCTTAGCGTATCTGCTATATCTGGCAACCTGCACTGAAGCCTTTATTGACCTACCAGAGCCTTTCCTTCTTTATTCTGATAAGGGTGGAGCACTCCTAATGAGGGTGTTTGCATAATATTCCTGCAAATGTGTGCCATGTTTTTATAGTTTGTGCCTGAAGAGGCCTAGGCAAAGACATAATGGTGGCGGTTACAGCAGAGCGCTTGTCAGGCTCATTTCATGTGTGGCTCCCCACCACACGCACCCTCACATCAGTCTCCCTCTCTCTCCCCTCCTCTCTCTCCCTAACCCTGAAGAGGATAATGCTAGGCTGCTTGATTTGAACAGTCATCTCGCGGTGCAAGACCTATTATTGTATAGGTTCCACACAGCAGGCAGGTCAGCCTCCTCCTGAATGAAGTCTATCTAGCCGAAAGCCGCTTCCGCGCGCTCTGTAAATGACAGCTGTTTCAGCCCCTCTGGCCCGGTGCCAGCTGGCATCAAGGGATCCAGACACACTGGATCTCTGTCACCGACTAGACCTGCGCCGTATATATAGTGTGAATGTGAAGTGTTGTGATGGAGGTTGTTGTTTACCAACAGCCCGAGTTGTTAACATATTATCCAGTGTGCCTCATGTGCCCATGCCGGAGCCAGAGAAAACCGCCTGTTATGCAAATGGGCCTCTTACGTAAGAGCTCAGGGCTGAGCAGCAGGCGAGGGGAGATGGAGGCAGGAGAGCGGCAAACAAAGAGGGAGATGTTCTAGAATAGAGGAGTTGATGTGGGAGGAGAGGTGTGGAGGAGGGATGCTCAATCTCCTCGTCTAAAGTCTGCGATATGGGCGCTGGTTGTTTGCTGTTTTGGATGGCCGTTTATCTCCTCTGCTCTGTCTGTTTCCTGGTAGTCTGTCTGTTTTTGAACTCTGATCTCACTAGCCTAAATACAAACCCCCGCTGAGGGATGTGTTTATCCCCGCAGTGAGTCTAAGCTGCTGAAGGCTGACCCTCCATCCCTCTGTACTTCCGTCCATTCCTCCCTCGCTTCATCCTCCCGTCCTGGTGTGGAGCTTTGTGCCACAGCAGCGTGGGAAAGCTTCTGATAACAAGCAGCCTTGTGTGTATGTGTGTGTGTGTGTGTGTGTGTGTGTGTGTGTGTGTGTGTTTTTGTTTTTTTTTTGCAGAGGCACTGATTACACGGGAGAAACAAGATGTTCTCTCTTTCTTGCTCACTTGCACTCACCCTCCCACTTCTGTGTGTTTGCGAGCGTGTTCATTTTCATGGACACGCTTTGACAGGTAGAACATGTGAGGTGCTCTGTACCTTAAACCGATGCCACGAAGCTTCAATGCTGAGAATCCTCAGTAGAGCAGCCCTGGCTCAATGTGCATCACACAGACACACACACACACACACACACACACACACACACACACACACACACACACACACACACACACACACACACACACGGCGCTAGCTCCACTGCGGATTCATTGCTGCTCTGCCAAGGGATTTCCCATGATCAAAGCCAGTCTTTTGTTAGTCCAGGTGTTAAAAAAAGTTAAAACAGAAAGGAGGAGGAGGCTGGAGGGGAACGTGGTTTGATTCAGAGCTCACAGGTTCTCCATGGCAGAGCAGAAATGTGCCTCTCCAGACCGGCTTCAGAAACACTTCCAGTGAACCTGCCACCTGTTCCAACTCTTTCTCATATTGGTACACATATTTGGTACGGGTTTTTTGCTTTGGATTGTTCAGCTAAGACAAGTTAAATACAGACGCTCTTACAGTGTGTTTAGACATAGGGATAAAATGAGGCAGGAGGAGGCAGGAGGCCAGTAATTGTTAAGCTGTAATACACATGTAGTCGCAGATGGTAGAGATTCACAAGTGGCAAAGAAACGGAACCTAGCAAGGCACCACGGAGGAGTGAAAAGTTTTAAGCTTCATGCAAATGTTCTCCGACGTGCACAGCTCAGCTCAGCTCCCAAAGCAGCCTGTGGAAATCTCCTGGGCTTTAGCAGTCTGCAGAATAGGATGCGCCCAAAATGATTGATGCAGCTGCCAGACAGATCAGGCGTCATTGTTTCTACGATACCAGTCCAGTAGCGTAAGATATGGAAAGGTGAGAAAGATTTGACGAAGCAAATATTCCCCCAAAAAGATCAAGAACAGCAGTAAATGAACTGATCCGTTACACTCCAGTAATCTAATCTAATCAAAGGCCTGCTCAGAAAACATCTGCCAAACCTGAGCCCTATAAACTATGATTTATCCTTATTGCAAAATATAGCTCAAAGCTACAGATTCAGCAAGAGGCAAGATTCAACCTGCCTTTATATATACAGTATAGGGCTCTACTGATCCAGGCAAGTAAATTGGCAGTGTGATGACATGATGCACCATCACATGTGGTTGCAAAAATATCTATAATTATGTTCATTAAAGAACCAGTCACGTTTATAAGATGGTAATTCTAATCAATAGTATATTTTATTGAGCCACAGTTATAGGTATAATCTTATAGAATCCTATGTTGTTGATGTAGTGACGTACCATCCTGGTTACAGAATCAGCAGATGTCACTAACGGGGTTTCTAATCTGCAAATTAACATTTTTGCAGAGAATCAATGCAGAGTAAATTTAGCTTTTTCTTTTGGCATCAAGGCGGCGTTTCATGTTTCTTAGGCGGAGTGGAATTTTAAAGCCGGCCCAAAGCGAGTGAAGGGAGAGATGAAATACAGCCTCCCATGGAGAACTGGGAGAATACGAGCCCACAGGTGGATTTGGCTGCAACGGCAGCGGCAGCAGACAGCGAGTTTGCACCCCAAATAGACCTCCCAGTAGGTGAAAGAAGTGTGCAAGATCAGCTGGCATATCAGCTGATGGGGCTTTTCTTCAAGGTCAGCCCATAGCTATTTATGTATTCTAGACAGAATATGAACTAATGTGCATTTATCCTTTTATGATGTAAAACAGAATACCCTTTCAGTAAGGAAAGAGTGCCGGAGGTTGCACAGATGTTCACTTTTATATACGGGGAGCTTACTCTTTGCTGTGAACTATAGCATTGATCTGAGAGATAATTATTATAGAGAAATGTATTATTATACTTATTATGGTCAACTTTTCTGGTACGTCTTGATTGTCAAGCAAACTTCTTTTGTTTGAGTCAGACTTCAGTGATCAGACATAATCTAGCCATACAAGTTAAGCACAATCACACACATTGGGAAAAACCATAGAGTGTGTTATTGGATGTTAGTGCATCGGTCTGTGTGTACGCGTGCATGCATACATGATGTCTGTATTAGCATTGAATTCCCGAAGGATTAGCGAGTGGCTAATCTGAAGTCTCCAGTCTTTGACAAGCCATGTGTCACTAATCTCAAACACTCTGGAATTAAGAGACACAAACACAATCACCTTTTGGATTAAAGCTTCCCAAACAGAGGGTGTTTGTAATAATTCCCTCAAACCAGGAAAAGCTCAAGGAAGGTTCAATATGAAGAAAATGAGAAATGAACAAGAACGCAAGACAATAACAATATTTACTGCCTCTTATTCTCCCATACATGCATACGTACTTTATGCACACTTGTTAATTAGCAAACAAATAAAGCAGGGTGATTTAACATTCACTTTCAGTGCTCTACAAGTCCTCTTAACAACTCTTAGCCTAGATAATGTTCTTTTTATGTTGTGTGCCCTTTCATCTGACAGCTTCTTTTCATACAATTCCCTGAGGGCCAGAGTCTGGAGACTTGGTCGTACATGTTACAGTAATCATGTTCTTCAAAAGAGATAAAGACATGGACAGCAGTGACTGCCTAGTCCCTCAGCTCTTCTGCCCCAACTCTGAAACGGTTTGGGGACTCTGTTTCTGTTCCTGACTGGAATGTAAAGTCAGCTCATATTGTGAACAGTATCATTCTCACGCAACAGGTGTACATCAAAAACAAACACTGGCACAAATATATACAGTACCAGTCAAAAGTTTGGACACACCTTCTCATTCAGCTACTTTGAAGAATCTAAAATATAAAACATATTCTGGTTTGTTGAGCATTTGTTTGTTTACCACATAATTCCATATGTGTTCCTTCATAGTTTGGATGTCTTCAATATTAATCTACAATGTAGAAAAAAATAAAAATAAAGAAAAACCATTGAATGAGAAGGTGTGTCCAAACTTTTGACTGGTACTGTATGTACACAAAAACCTGGCAATATAAAGACAATATTGAGGAAACAACAGACGTGTTTTCAGGGACTGCATTTCCTGAAGTAAACTCAATGAAACTTCTTTACTGCTGCCATTTTTATGATCCAGATTCAGAGATAACTCTCTCTGTGTCCACACACAAAGTCATCTTTTTTAGTCAAATCAAGGTTTTCAGGAAGGGTTAATTCACAGGGAGTATGTTGTAAAATGTTGGAGATTTAGAGAAGTAGGAGTAAGAGAGAGATACTACCATCTCCAGGCCCTACGATTTGGGATGAGATAGGAACATAACAAATCTCTTCTCTTCTCACTCTGCAAAAGAAACATTATTTCTATATAGCCGAAGGTTCATCAAAGGGAAAGTCCAGTCAGTTCATGTACAGGAAATTAACCTATATCCAAAGAAAATCCCAGTGGTGCTCCCCCAGTCACTATTCATATTTTTCCAAGTCGCCAATGCTATTCCATAAAGTAATCCCTAAAATGAGTTGCATCCCTCTTTAATGACAATGCTCATTTCCTCCTGGTGGCTGTTACACATTTTGTAATGGATGCTCATACTCGTTAATTTGTCATTGCCATGATTTTGTTTTAAATTAGCTTCAAAATGCAGCTGCGATAGCTATATCCGCCTAAGTTGTTTAACATCTTAGTTCTTTAATAACATGCAAAGCATTAATTTAGTGCCTAATCGCTTAACTTGTACTTAAACAATAAATATGGAATTATGTTATGATACTAATTGAAAAGCAGGATTTACTGCGTCCACAAATGCAGATCTGTGCACTTGTTTTAGCATCGTGGTCTCCAAGGAAGCCTAGAAGTAGCTAAAGCTAATTGAAATATAATTCCCCGAAGACACATGTTCATGTTAATTGACTTTCTGTGTGTGCCTGTGTTTGTGTGTGTGTGCGTGCGCGCGCACTTGAGTGTGTATGTGTGTATGTGTTTGTATTCAGATTATCGCCAGAAGTCACTTTCTAGTCCCTTGTCTAATCATCAGCTTGAGGGTCCTCCCACATCTTAATTCAGTTTTTGAAAGCTATTCGACACTCTATTGGATGAGCCATTTCTAAACACTTTTAATGTAGTGAAATTATGCAGTTAAAACCCACTGATGTTGTCTTAAACTCAAAATGAGCTTATACTTCCATTGTGGTTGGTGCACATTGTAAACTCAAGCAGTTGTTAATGCTGTGTTGCTTCAGTTCTTATATCTCAGGCAAGTGGTAATATACAGAACAATAGTGCTTCAGATTGGAGCAAATGGAGGATTATCGGAAGACTGCGAGTGTGTGTGTGTGTGTGTGTGTGTGCACAAGTTTCTGTAAGGGTGTGTGTTACTGTGTGAAGTACAGTGAACGCATATTATGTGTAAAGCCTGGAATTAAAACTGCAGGTGTGAAATATCATCCAATTGAAAAGGTTTCACACTCATACACACACACAAAGAAACACACACACACACACTGAGCATAATACAGTGAAAGCTTTGACCATAGCCTCAGAGTTTCAAACTGACTAACATGTGAAGTAGGCATTCAAAGGAGGTTTCTTTGGTGCTCTAAATACAGGCATTTAAAGTACATTTATTCTGATGCTCTTACATATATAAATAAGGACTTTATCAATCATGATAGTGGCCTTGAAATTTTATTCCTCCAAATGTCTGCGTTCCTCTCTTCGCGGCTCTGCTGTCATCCTGCGATGGTGCCTTGACGGTTTTTCTACGAGTGTGGTTTCTAAGGAGAATTTCAAAATCCTATATTAGTTCTAAGTTTGGAGTCTGGCTGCTTTCTGTGTAGAGATTGCTCCAGGCCTGTTGTCGAGGGGAGGGAAGATGGAGTCAAGTGAGACAATTTATAACAGTTAAAAACCAAATGAACTGAGACCCTTGGCTTGGGTGAGCGAGCGGCAGCATACATAATGTGCCTTAGGGATTTCTTTTCCACAAACACTGTGTGTATATATGTGTGTGTGTGTGTGTGTGTGTGTGTGTGTGTGTGTGTGTGTGTGTGTGTGTGTGTGTGTGTGCATGTCCGAGCTAGCAAACACATAGCCTCCACCATCTGTCTCTCTTTGCCACATTGCAAATCCATTATATGCTACACAACATTATTCCCCCCACCCTAAGTGGCTCACACCCCTGAGCTCACTTCCACTATCCCACTCAGTGGAACGGTGACAATTTACCACCGCATACACATCTTTGTTAAAGACGCCGTGGCATGTTTCCAGCTGGATTTTTAATACATATTTTCATGCTCCATTTGCATTTTTGTAAGATGGTGTTTAGCATGATGGTTTGAGATTTTACAAGCCTTTTTGCTTGTTCCCGCTGCTTCACGTGTTAGTTTGTGTGATTTTTTTTTTTTTTTTTTTTTTTTAATCTGGTCCCTGTCCGACTGTCACTGGTCTTTTAATAATCCTGTCACCTCCAGAATTAAGCATTTTTAACATTTTGGCAGTTGGATTTTACACACACACAAACATGCTGCATGAATCTGGCTAAGGTTTGGCTCATTAGTTTTATGGCTAACTCATCTCCACTTCTAATCAAAAAGCGTCCCCAGCTCTGAACCTCCTGCTGAGGAAACAAAGAAGTTATTATGTTTTTTAAATGGCCCCCAATTACGGGTAATTTCACCGCCTATCTTAAAGCTATTTGCCGTTCTCTCACTTTGCTCCGGTCGGGTAGAGCAAGCATTGTGCTTAGCAAAAACAACGACCAGACAGGTTGGACATACAGCAGATGCATTCTTTCTAAAAAAACAGAATAGTCTGTCTTTCTCTGCCCTCCCTCTCTGCTTCTTCTCATGTCTTATCATTAGCAATGGGAAACACAGTTTGCTCAATTCCTCCTTTATCTTCCTCATTAGTGTGTGTCTCACAGTGCACTCAATTACTCAGTCCATCACTCTCCTTTACCCACAAGTCAAAAGCTTCCACCGGCTGAAGCGAGTCGAAACTCCTCGCATAGTTAGAATCCAGTAAGACTCATTACTGAGTAGTGAGTGATGCCAAACTTGTGCATCTGTGTGCTTAACATAAACATTTTAAAATCTGCTTGTTTGCTTTGAAACAATTTTAGTATAGCCTCGTCGGTTCGCGGTTCAAACTGCCAATCAAATCCTTACTGCTATGGCGATTTACAATATTAAATGCAAACCTATAGCCCACCTGCGAAGTGCATTAAGCACAGCTGGATCAGTTTTGATGGATTGGATTTCAGTTGTAACCTGGCTCTGTGTTTCAGCATTTGGCAGCAGTCATTTATTTTTAGATTGTTTGACATTTCAGTATTAGCAGCTTTTTTTCCACAGGAGAATTTGTCAACATATATTTTCTTGAGGAACGCATTCCTGCTCCTGGTAACATTGTTGTATATCGTCTGGCTGTTTCATATCTAGATAAAAGGAGTAAAAGACTGTCTTTGCAGAGAGGGAACTACAGGAAATGTAGAATACAAAGGTCAAACAATTAACATTTTGAATCCCAAGTAAAGGACATATAAAAAAATCACTATTAACCCATTTATGCAGCTGAATTAATTAACTTCCTTTTGAGAATTTTATTCTTTATATTATATTGATCTAGGAGACACTGAAGGTTTTTTATAACATTGTCTTTTTAAAGCTGCAGCTGTATATTTCCATCTTTCACCGCTTCCTTATCTCCCTTTACAAATTCATGCTATGGCTACAATCCCAGACTAGTTTGCCGACATGCTAATGCTGCTGTATGTGTATCCAGTTCAAAAGGACCAGCTAATGCTAATCTCTGCTAATCCTCTGAGAAGCACCCTCAGTGCAACATTATCATGCTAGAGATGGATAGTGGAGCAGAGGGGACAGGGAAATGGTGAATGGAGATATCAGTGGAGCAAATATTAAATCATAGCAGCTGACACGCGCATATCCTCACACCAGTGGTCGCCTTCCAACGCCCGCTTTCACACTCTCACACACACACACACACACACACACACACACACGACACACACACTAACAATGGCATACACATGCACACGCAGAGCTGCAGACACAAGCTATTACTGTAGAGATGGGCCCAAAATCTCCCGGCACGGCAGCAATAATGAGACAGTGTTAACCACAGTTTCACTGAGCTGGTAAATGGTAGACTACTCTCCAGGACTCAGCGCTGATCCTAAGCCCTTGTCGTAATGCACTAGTCACCCTAATCCTGACCTTATTAAAAGTGAGCCAGCAAAGGAGCCATATCTTTAGACTGTAGTAGTTCTTCAATACAGCTCTCCTAGCCCAGCCTGTCTGAGAGGGGGTGACCTTCACGTGACATAATCCTGGAGCCACCTTTCACCCCCATAGGCATTATGATCACGGAGCTGGGGTAACGTCAGGGTTATATTTTGAGTTTCTGATGAATCTGATAGCGTTTGGCAAGAATAAGCAAAATTGGATTCTAAGAAAAGTGCAGTTTGTAAACAGCGCAGCATCCAGATATAGTTGCCTACAGTCTGTCTAAGATTTCCTGTTTGATATGGATCGCTTCAATATTCACACACTATTGCAATGCAATGCGATATCCTGCTATATGGAGGAGAGTAGTGCTCCATATCACATTGCACATGGCAGCAAGAAATAATTTGAACATAATATTAAATTATCATAAGAAATCTTCTGTCAGCAGTACATTTACACCATTTCATGCTCATATCCACATGGCAAATATATATAGCGATGACAAGATTCTTTTTATCTAAAATCTCTAATGCTGTAAGTTTGATATATTTTCATGACATCGAGGCCTGCACTAGTCTTAATGTATTTTTCATGCCCCACATAATGCAGGTCTACTTGAATTAAACTGCTCAGTAAAGGATAATCATGAAATTGATGAAATACAGTCTTAATCTACTCTTTCATAAATACATGGTTCTGCCGTGCTGTCGGAGTGCTGGGATATGTTGATTCCAGCACTTGTTTCTCACACTTTTGGGTTCATTAAGTCCACAAAGCGATATCACTGCATATGTAGGGCTGTCCCTCCCATATATATATATATATATATATATATATGACATTCAAATCAATGACTCTTTCCCACTTTAAATTAAGCCAAATCACTGACATGATGGTGTATTACATGTATACATAAAACATTAAATCAAGAAATAACAGGCTGAATGTACTTGTGAAGCAACTAAGTAGACATTTATTTACTAATTTGTATCAAATTAGTCCTTTTTAAGTATGCCGCTATACCAAACAGAAATGCGGCTTGAACTGCTTGCAGGGCTTTCATCCCTTTCCAGCTTGATTAGAAAAACTAATAGCATAATCCCTGAAGTCCCAGCAGTGCTCCTGATATCCAATGGGTGCTTGACATTCAAAGGAGACCACAGTTGATAGAAGGGATAACAGGAAAGAGACAGCAGGAAATGCAACAGGGAAAGTTGATGGGTTGTTTTGAGATGTTGTTCGAGTACATCTTGAGACCCTGGCTTGGCTGGGATCCTGAGTAACATGTTACAGGCCACTGCTGTGCCGATGCTCCCATAAAGCCTCACTGGGATAAAATGAGATGAGACAGGGATTAGGGTAACACAGCAAAACATTGTGTGTGTGTGTGTGTGTGTGCACGGGTCCTAAATGGGTTGAGGGTGAGCGGGGTTAGAAAATTAGACGGTCATGATGCTAACAGGATCAACCGGGGAGAATAGAGGAATTCCTATATCACATCTGCTTCTCCACCACACTGACAGGAACTGGAGCAGAGACAGATTAACCCGGAGTATTCTAAAAAATAGAAATAGATTAAAGATGAAGTGGGAAAAAAAAAAGCAGAGTCAAAAAAAGAGAAACAGCAGCCATGCATGAGATATTCAGGGAATTAGCCATGACAATATTGTGCTCAAAACACACAAACTCACACACACTATCTCACAAATGTGACTACATGCACCATCATGTTTTTTAAGCATGTATTATATATGCAGGCACAATTACAGAGAAAAACCGTAGCAAAGAAGAGGCATGTTTTTATAAGCTCCATTTCTTTTTCCTCTTTGAGAAGCCTCTCAATGAATGCAATAAAATAGTTGGTTTATATGTTTTTTTTCTTCTCTCCTTCATCTTTATGTCTCTCCTTGCACTCCTCCACACTCTCTCTTTCCTATCTAGATGTTTCATTTCTCTCTTACCCCCGACACCTCACTCACCAGCATCACCCGGGGCTTTCATCCTGGCAGGGTGCTTCCTTTATGAGAATACTCCAATTGGCAGACAAGCGCCCTTGTCAGACACCATTCATTGCACTTGCATAGATATGAAAAGTGTTTTAACAAGCACCACTGAGTTTTGTGGTGCAGCTGAAACTGCATACCAATGGCAATGCAGATCCTGTGACCAAATTAAAGAGGCAGTGAAGTTTGGAGACAGTTATGTTGATGTCCTTGTCATACATATAAAAGTTTTACCGCAGACACCCCAAGGTAGCGAGAAAGTTAAGTTTGCTTTGCTGATATCCGTGGAGAATTTGGAATTATAAATGCAGCAGTGAAGTTAACTGAGTCGGATACGGAAGCATATTTTCTGAATTTTATTCTCTTGTATTCAATTTGGTCAAATATATCTCCATTTAATCTTGGCTGTCACTACAATAACTTCCAATTGGTATTCAGATACTAAGGCGCATGCTGTATAATTAGGTATGTTAATAGCTACTGTATATTCTGAGCAAGAGAGCGAGGCGCAGTCATAATTTATCCATAAGATGAATAGCTGTTAGGTGCAGCATCTGGACAGAAACAACCATTTGGAGTTGAATATGTACCCACACATGAATTGTTTGCTGTGAGGTTACTTAAAGAAGGTTTTATGCTTTTTTTGATAGATGTGTGGTTACTAAAGAGGTTATAGATGGTTCTATTCTAGTTGGGCTTTGAATAAGAATATGTTAAAAGAGATGTTTGGCTCGAGGGAAAGTAAAAACAACTAAAAAAAGGAGATATACACTAAAATCTAATGAGAGGGATGGATAGTCATGCAGAGCCAAAAACTCAGTTTGACAATATTTTGGTCTTGTGCTAAATAAACAGTCCAGATGCAAATGAACAGCTTGCTCATTCGAATTGACTATGTCTATTGCTCCTGTTCTTTTTCATTTTGTTGTTACATCTCCTGATATTGTCCCTTTTGTTCCTGATTCCAAGTATTTTTCACACTGACTGTAACAAACGTGCAGACCAAAGAACCTGCGGCTCTAGACTGCAATTTTAATAATCTTCTAGTGATCTGTAACAAAGGCCTACATACGGTAGATCTACTGTGCAGCTTATGTTTTGACATATATTTTGAGCTAATAATCCTTCACCATTAGTGTCATGGTGCATGTTGACAATTCTAATCCAGGCAAAGCTTAATATTAACATGAAATGATCATTACTGTCGAGCACTTCTTGCACTTCTTCCCCTCCTTTGATGTAGTCATGTTCTCTGCAAGTCTTCAAAATATGGAATGAGTGAGACAAAAATGGCACTAGACTGCGTAAAGGTTTGCCATGTCATTATGTTGCTCCAGGTCTATTTTTGCTCTTTCTGCTGGTCAAAGCATGGGAATGGAATTTGGGGAAACTCTATCCCTAAAGCAGCTTGATCTTCTGCAGGCAGCTACAGCAGAGAGACCAAATGTCTTTAAAAGGACCTTTGTCATCATAACTGAGGTTTCCACATCCACCGAACAATGATCTAGGCCACAAGGACATTGTCTCTGAAAATATAGAAAGTGGGTGCTTTATAGACCATGACATATAATTTCCCCTTTGCAGAATGATGCCTACAGTGCTCTGTTTCCATCAGAATGCACCCAGGCTGTACTGATGAATCTGTTACACCAGCTAGCTACGTTTGTTTCATTTCATTCTCTGTATCCTTTACACTCTCTTTCTCTCTCTCTCTCTGCCTGTCGGTCTCTGGATGAAGTAAGACTTTCAGCTTTATATAGCTGCCGGGGCATGCGGCTGCATAAAGGTATAAAGGTTGTGTGCATCAAAAGACAGTTAATACGCAGCGTCTGTCGGAGATCATTTCTGACCTAATCATGTCTGTGTCTTGTCCTGTATAATGTTTAGTGTACAGCATATGAATTCCTCTAATGGTGTCAAGACATCAGTGGTGGTGAAATTAACGTTGATGTTTCTTTCGGATGCAACCTCGTTGAAGGGTTAATGGGTTTGACTCGGAATAGGATTTCCTGAGGAGCGTGTTGAACATGACCTGGCGTTGTATCCCAATCTGAAGGCTGCCTATTGATGAATGCACGAGGTTGGGAGCAACACAGTACTGACATCTGGTTACAGCGGCAAGATGATTGGTTAAGAGCAGGTGTGGAGAAATCTGATTGGTTGAGACTGAAGAGTTGGAACACCTAAAGGCAGCTGATGGTGTGGAAAACCCATGAATACGTTCTTTGTGATTTAATTTTTTTCTAACCTCGATTTGTGCTATTGAAAATCTATTTATAGATAGATAATCAATTAAGCTTGATCAAATGAAAATAAAGTGCCACTTTGTAGGAAAAATATGTATATTCATTTAATTTAAAAGAGAGAACTGAAATGTTCACTGAAATGTTCAAACATGGCTTGGAACCAAAAGAGAGGTATCTCTTGGCTTTGACTTTAAAACTTAAAAGGTATACCCAGCCCTGTGCATTAAGCTGCAAAGGCTACTTAATGGTAAAAGCACATTATACATTATGCAGGGAAGGACACTGCTCAGTACACAAAATAATCTGACTCTTAAAGCCAATTTTGATTTGAATTATAATGAGGCTTGGTCACAAGTTCTGTGGAGTTTTCTTTCCTAATGTTGATAATTAAATCAGGAAGATGTGTTTTCAAGAACCAAAGTTTAAGGTGAACAAAAAAAAAAAGAGTTCTCACTATTTTCCACTTTCAATTGTATCAGGATGAAAATGACGCCATTAATTTAACAGTAGCTATATTCTGTGCCTCATTGGACTCTGTGCCACAGGTGAAGAAGACACAATTTAACATAATGAGACTTCATAAAAGTTTCACAACAGACAATGATCACATATTGTAAGCTACTGAACAGCTGCAAGGAACCTCACATCCATCTGAATTTGCCTCTCTCTCTCTGTGTGTGTGTGTGTGTGTGTGTGTGTGTGTGTGTGTGTGTGTGTGTGTGTGTGTGTGTGTGTGTGTGTGTGTGTGTGTGTGTGTGTGTGTGTGTTTTCTTTTTGCTCAGTCTCCCGGAGGGAAACATGACTTGTTTACAGTGTCTGTAGCGACAACTAAATGAAATCACATTTCCCATCAGTCAGTGGGCTAATTGAGGCTAGCTCTTCCATTAGTTGTCTGCTCACATCTTCTTTGTCGGGAGCCAGATCGATCAATGCTCAGCCAGAGTTGAATGCTGGCGTGCATACACATACACCCCACACACACACACACACACACACACACACACACACACACACACACACACACACACACACACACACACACACACACACACACACACACACACACACACACAAGCATTTACGACACTTTTGGATCATTTTCTTCCTTTCATACTGAAAATGCAGCTTTATCTTTCCCTAGTGTTTTAATTTCAACCAACCTGTTTTTTATGCAATCCAAGTGAAAAAAGAATTTCACTGCTGCATAAGGCTCCGAGACAGAAGGTGATACAATAAAAGATAACACTTTCACTGCCTAAAATGTATGTATTATCGCAAGGGGAGTGTTGAGTTGCTCTTTTAACATCTTTTGAGGGAAAAGAAGGAATCTGGCTGTTCCCACAGTCTTGGCAAATCTTGCTTTCCCAAATGCTTTTCTCGGTAATTCTGTTGTCCTGCCAACGGTGAGTGAAAGCGTAGAAGTGCATTATGGCCTGGTCATGCATGAGTAACGAGTTCCCCTTTGATGTGTGTGTGTGTGTGTGTGTGTGTGTGTGTGTGTGTGTGTGTGTGTGTGTGTGTGTGTGTGTGTGTGTGTGTGTGTGTGTGTGTGTGTGTGTGTGTGTGTGTGTGTGTGTGTGTCTCTGCCCCATAGAAACCTAGTTATTATGCGGTGGCCCTAAGTGTCCCCCTGCTCCTCAGTTATCGCACATGCACACTCACACCTACGCATCAGCGTACGCACAAAATACGCACATCAGCATTCATTAGAAACTTGCGTCTGCAGTTCACTGTAATGAATACACCCACGCCCTTCTTCAGCACCTTTTCCGTCACATATCCCCCCCCCCCCCTTTGTATTTGCCTGCATAAACCATCTGTAGCAGTGAGGCATTAACAGTAAAACTCACTGAGTATGATTTTATATTCAGAACAGGTTGCTGTGAGCTTCTTTACTGTGGACCATCCATGCCAAGACAAACCTGACTCAGTTAGTGAAAATCAAAAGTGTGACTATTTACCACATGCCGTGGAGAGATCATTTTGCTGTCGAGGCAGCAGTTCGGATTCAGTGTTGTGAGGATTATGGTGATACATTAGTCCAATCTGTGTTGATCTAGCAAAGCAGGAGATGAACAGCCCGTATGTCCGATTGTCATTTGGATGGGTTTGATTTTTTTAATTTCTGCTTTGGTCCAGTGTGTCTTGGCGAAGCTTTCGAAAGCTGTGCTGTGTTTTCTTTTCCATACATTGCCTGTGCCGGTGCAGGCAACTGTCATCAGCAGAAGCATGCACTGCCAATGCCTGATTCAGCCTTATAGATCTATTTTATAACTCTAAATTAATGTCAATTTAATTACATGTTAGTATGCATTCTGAAGGAGCTGGAAAAAGTAACACTTCCTGCAGAAAAGTATATATATATATATATATATATATATATATATATATATATATATATATATATAAAAATATATATTTTATTATGAATCATTAACATATATATGAAGTACATATTTTTTATACACATTTAATATTTTCAATGTTTAATATTTTCAATGTTGTAAAAAAGGCTTGTCTTTTACTGTTACACATCGTCAGCCCTTTCTTCAGATTATCAATTTAAGAAAATAAATTATAGCTATAGCAGCAGGATGGTCAAGACAGGTTTATAATGCAGTCTTTATAATTCAAAAAAATAATAATCCACTCTCAAAATTCCATTATTTCCTTTCAGAAGGCCAGGTAGTTCATTTTCTTTTACGCCACTGCTCACTGTCTTCTCTCCTACTCCCCTTTCTGCTCACTATAATGACACGATGCAGACATGCAATAACGCCATAAGCGATTACCTAAGCAGAAATTATAGCTGTACAACAAGAAGACACATGTTAGGTTTGACTCTGAGATGACCTGGCTTTTGGCCTTGTGCATGTTGCTTACTGGTGCTGACAGCAGCCTGTCACATAACGGGTGCTTACATGGGAGCACATAATTACAGTTGATTTAGAATCGTTCGTGTCTATAGCTAGATGGTTATAACCTTCGCTGAATGATAAAGAGAAATCAGTCAACAAGCATCCTGCCTTACATAAGAGAATTTTCTCATACAGCCAATAAAAAACACACACACAGTTCTACATGCGCTGTCCGCAAATGGTGTCTCTCTGATCTCAGCCCATGTCAGTGTTTCAGTCACATGCAGGTGAGATGTAATTAGTGTAGCTCTATCTCTCTCTCACACACACAAACACACGCACACACACACATAGGCACACACCTTAAGCCAAGGTCATGTGTAACTTGTTCGGCATGCTGATGTGTGTTTGCTGATGTTGCGTCGCACTCTGTATGCCCCTCTTCTCTCTGTTCCCACAATTGTTTTCTGTGTGTGGGGTTGGTGCATGTGTGTGTATGTGAGTGTGTGTGTGTGTGTGTGTGTGTGTGTGTGTGTGTGTGTATTGTGTGCATGGGTGTAAGCGCTCAGACATGCTGTCATTCACCCTTGCTACAGGCTCACTTGTGGTTTGGAGGCTGGCATTGTGTGGCTTTCTTTTAGTCACATTCTATTTTTGTTTTGCCTCACATGCAGCATTACTGCTAGCCCACGGCACAGTGTAGTGCAAAGTAACAGAATGCCAGCTCACAGGATTTGTGTTATGTCTTTGTTTATGTTTGTTTATGTGTCTATGTCTCCAATCAATGAAACCGCACTGTTACACATGATGTGTAAATAAATGTCGCAGTACTCGCAGAAATCTAATGGATTTATCTTTGCTGCTCTCTTTTTCTGTCTCTGATTTGTGTGGCTGCGGGTGTTGCTTATGTGTCTTGTTGATGTGGAAACTGGCAGTGAATGGTTAAATAATGACCAGCAGTGACAGAGACAGACGTTTTGAGGTTCTGGATTTGCTGTTTTTTTCTCAGCCTCTCAGCATGCAGCCAGCCACAGCCAAAATGGCTCTGCAGGGTCAGCTTTGGCCCCCTGACAGGCTGACGAAGCGAGCGCTGTCTATTAGGGACCAGGCCTATTACATGATCAGAGACTAGGTTCCCCCGACGCCACTCTGGCTAAGAGGCCTCAACTACCTCCTGGAGTTTGGCCCAGAGGTGTGTGTTTGTGTGCATGCATGCATGAAAAATGTATAATTGACTTCATTTTCAGTTGCCTTTTGAAATACTTGCATTTTGTAAAGTCCCCTTAACACAAAGCACCATCCATGCATAGTCATCCTTAATATGTGTCAAAGAGTATTGGTATAGAACGGCTTAGCCCACAGGGTGTTGTGTTGTATCTAGTGCAGTAGCCCAGGAGCTAGATTTATTTCTACAGAGCCGTTTCGAGCAGGCCTGGTTGAGCGGATTTGTTTGCATGCTGGGAGGCTGAAACAAACATTGAATTCAAACCCTCAAATACTCTGTTTGTGTCACCGCTGGTCATTATTTGACCATTTGCCAACTGCTTCCCACCAGCAACTATGAAGGCATAGATACACAGTCCCAGCATATCATGACGACGCTCACACATATGAAGGGTGCAGCTGCTGGGTAGCCCTTGTTATGTAGAAAGAAGTAGAATTGTGTGTTAGCTGTTGCTTTCATACAGCTCCTTCTTTACAATTCACTACAGCCATTGTTATCACAAACATGCCCTACTGTGCAGAGTTATATGGGTGATGGCATGTTCTGAATACGATTGATGCAACCCTGTTTGGCCGAGCTCAGGAGGAGACACTGAACCTTTCCATTTCCAGGAACTTTGAGGTGTTACCAGGAGTGCTGTGGATAATGATCGATCAAGCAAGCACATATCCAGATAAGTGGACATCACGGACGGTGAATTTTATGGTTTAGGATCTCTGCAAGAGGTTTAGTGAACAACACATCAAATTCATCCCCTAGCCTATTTGTCAAGGT
Organism: Anoplopoma fimbria; assembly: GCF_027596085.1. Taxonomy (NCBI): domain Eukaryota; kingdom Metazoa; phylum Chordata; class Actinopteri; order Perciformes; family Anoplopomatidae; genus Anoplopoma; species Anoplopoma fimbria. The sequence continues at coordinate 12,387,829 of NC_072472.1, read as the reverse complement.
TTCCGAAGCTTTCAGAGTTTCTGCCACTCATCTAATGTGGAAAACCAAAAGAGGCCACAACGAAGTCATTTTCAAAACCAATCCCAACTCTTTAGTCTCTCTGTCTTTGTTTTGTTTTCATCCACTCTGTGTCTTCGTGGTTGGAAATCATGAGTTGCTTATGGCAGACAGATGGCTCCAGATATCATTAAAATGACACCCACAATAACACTGCATACTGCCATTTGCAGGCCCATTGTGTGGGTTTGTATGTGTGTGTATGTGTGTTTGTGTTTACATGGATTATATCACTATTTTTAATAATGTTTTTACTTCCTTTATTAAAGCTGGATTTTAAGGATATTGAGTTCCATATGTCAATTGACAACATGTTTTCTTCTGCATAATTTAGCACAGGACGTAGGGCGGGTCTTTTGCTAATGTAATGGTTTACGGTTTGATCGCATGTCAAAGTGTCCTTGGGCAAGACACTGAACCTCGCATTGCTCCAGAGGGGCCAATATTCTGTATGGTAGTTTGTTGCCATTAGTGTATGTGTGTGTGTGTGTGTGTGTGTGTGTGTGTATGTATATATAAGTGATTTCCATAAAAGGATTATAGAAGTCTATTTACCTTTAATTTTATGTGAAAAAACATGAAATATCATACCAGTGGAAATCTTATTGTCTTCGTGTATTCACCAACAAATAAGTGCACAAAATTACTTGAAGCTGTTTTATAAAAGTAAAATGACTATGGTAGATTGTGTGTATGTGTGTGTGTGTTGCTGTGTGTGGACATTTATTGTGCATGCTCATGCTTTAGAGTGTCATTAATCAAGTGGAGTATTATTGTTTTCAGCATCTCGCCCAAGTCTACCCATTACCATTTTAATGACATTACTCTGCTATTAATCTGCTTACCACACAGCCACTGGTGCAACTTATAAAACTATCAAAGAAGTACTTTGATAAAAAAGAGAGAGGAAAAAAACAAGACCATAAAGAGAGAGGGAACAGTAATTAAAAAGCCACTCTAATGAAAGAAAACTCATAAACAAGAAATAGGGGTAAAAGAATGGAAAAAGTGCATATGCTGCAGTCTTGAATTAGACATGCGACAAATAAATGGATGCTCTGTTCAGCTCAGAAACACTGAGTGTGGCAAAAAAACAAAGTCATACCCAATGCCTCCAGCCATACCCATTATAATTGTAAATTATTGTGTTCCCTAGAGCCTTATGAGATAACTAAATTGAAGCTGCCATCAACATCTTGCATTCTAGATTTAGGTATTCAGAAAACAGTTTCCAAATGGTGTTGATGTCTGTTTGAAAGTTTGAAACTTTGCAATATTTTCTGTTCTTTCTCAAACATCGTAAGGAGGAAGTGAAGCTGAAGTCCATCGTAATTGGGAGGATTTTTCTTTACCAAATGATGTGCTGATTAACCTTGGTCACCAGGTCTAATGAATCTGTGAAATTCATTTCCATGGGGCGTAGGAGGAGGTCTTACGGGCATCCACACTGATGAAGGGCTAAAAAGGCCTTTGGACTGCACTTGGTCACTGCACCTCTTAAATCTAAGGCCTTCCATCGCAATTTTCAACACATTTAAGAACAAAATCAGCCATTAATTTCACAATATTAATACATATTGTATGCATACACCAATGTATACAATTATATATATATATATATATATATATATATATACATATATATATACTACAGGGCTTCAGTCAAGTAGAAATGGTGTGAACAGGCATAACAAGAGCAGAATGCTAAAAGGCTGCCCATGGTTAAACACCAGTCGCTCACTCTCAAACAACAATAGGTGTGTATGTGTGTGTGTGTGTGTGTGTGTGTGTGTGTGTGTGTGTGTGTGTGTGTGTGTGTGTGTGTGTGTGTGTGTAGAATACAAAGATAGCTGGCTGAGTTTACCTGCTTGTAACACACAGTTTAAAGGAGGCACATCCATTCCTATCTTTGTTGTTGCTCAACGACAAGCGTGATTTGGAATTTGTAAAGTCAGCTTAGCTTCACCTGTCACATGTTGGCAAACGGGCCTAACACGAGATCAAAGAGACTGAATATCAATCCTGATCCATGCATTATGATCAAATATACCATTGAAGCTAGGTGTGAAGCTTTTAAATGGCAGACATCTTATGAAATACCACATTAACAGACATTATTTCTTTATATCCAGTAGATATATAAAAAATAGTTCTTCTGTTTATTATTTAAAATATAAGCTAGATAAGTTCCTTATCTTCTGTGTTTTATACTATACACAAGTAGAGATGCTGATCATTAACTGTTTTACCAATTATTGCTATCAGTTAAATGGATTAAAAAACATTTGAAACTTTATAGATCTCTGGTGATGTCCCCAGCAGTAGAAGCAGCTTTCAACTTCATGGCGTACAGGTCTGATACTTCTACTGTGCAGCCCTGAGCTGCTAAAACTTCCACGGCAGCATCTTTGGCTGCAACGTTGACTGAACCAGAGCTCTGGTGGGCGTACACGATCAACACTTTCTTCGCTGCCATTCTGAATACAGACGTCAACTGCAACTGTTGAGCTTCACAGACAGCTGGTGTGTTGAATGAGAGAGCAGGTCATTGACCTTAAAGGTCAGATCACCTTAAGTGCACCTGAGCCGGAGTTGTGGCTAGCCTCGTGGGCTAACTCCGTTCACTTTAATCAGCAGGGGGCAACCAGGACACGGAAACTTGTGTTGGGTCTTGAGGAGTTGTAGCATCTATTCATCGACAAATAAACTGTACACATGCTGCACTGCTAAGCTACTGTTAACTTCATACTTATTAATTAATTATTAATTAATTAATCTCTCCCGAACTGGAAAAAACCCTGAGCGAGTATACCAGGCAGACACACAACTGACAACCTTGAAACTAAACGAAATGATGCGATGAAGGTTTTAATGTTTTGGTAGATTGGTTATCGTTGCAGCTGGGCGACTTGTTGATGCATGAGTTGATATGAATAATTTATTTTGATTTAGCAATTCAATTGTAAAAATCAAAACAACAATGTAAAATGCAAACATGTGGACTGCACCTAAACCCGGCCTTTCTTCTGTCATTGTGGCAGATTTCTTTTCCACTTCTTTCTCAGGAACACTATGTCACTGTGTATCTAATTTGGGCCTTTTATTTCTGGTTGCTTGTAGTGATGCAATAATTAAAACTCATCCTGCTGCTTTGCTCTTTTTTAAGTTGCTCTGGAGTACGAGTCTTCTGATCAGGCTGTTAATCCTTGATGAATTATTCATTTCATGCATAAAGAATTGGTCATCCAGTGACGAAACTTTTTGTAAACATTTTAGAACTCACTATTCCAATTTTTTATAAATTAATACATTGTTCAATACAGCTACTCTAAACTTTCTAATGTGACAAGCTGATTTCCTAGGGATAGAGATGCATTAAATAATCAAATAATTAAAATGATTTATTACTTTTTTCTTATATTACTATATGACATTTTATTCCATGCCAAGGGATAACAGATGAAATGTTGTAATACATCAGTAAATGAATAATCATAATTCTGTATGTAACAACATGCCATGTTTAGAAAGGCAGTGACCCTGTCAGGTGGCTTAACAGAGCAGTAGGACTCAAAATAGATTTGTTTTTTAAATAACCACTTTTATTTATTTAAGTTCGACCAGTTGAGTCATTTGAAATCAATATCAGCCGATTTGGATAGGCTCTGAACAGAATCGATTCCTAGCTAAATTGTAATGTTAACGTTTTTGGGTTTTTTTAATGCCAAAATGTCACCAAATAGATTGTATGCTTATGCGATTCTTTTATAAAGGCGATATGAAAAAATGTAATATCATCAGATCAAGCCTGCTGGTGTCAAGTCAGATCAAATCAGTCTCAATGTAGACACGATCATTAAATGGAATCTTTGCCGTGAGCGAAGCATAATGGAGGAGAAGATTGTGCCAGGTAATGGAGGAGAAACAGAAAGGATGTGAGAGTGAAAGGATTGTATGAATGCCTGACATGGGTTCAGATAAAGAAGGGGAGAAAATATCATAAGGTAGAGAAACGTCAGGCTGTCATGAAAAGTGTTTGTGGTGGCTTACACAAACAGATAAACAGATAGAAGCTGTGGCACCTGCCTTTGTGGCTTTTGAATCCCAGCAGTTATGCCCATACAACCAGCCCGACTGACTTGTTTTCTCCCTTCTCCCATCCGATTTTTCCACACTTTCACTCCGGAACTATGTTTTCTCAGCAATTTTCTTTTCAAGCCTCATTTTTTAAATATTCATAGATGTTCTGACAGGAAGAGGATTCCTGAAAGTTGCATCTCGGCAGCCCAAATGTGCTGTCCAGGAAGAAGTCTTATTGGCTTATCGTGTGCTGAGAAGACCCATTCACATAATCCTTAAGCAGCTAGAATCCAGAACATCCATCCCTGTCAGCCATTGTTCTCTCCAGGAAAACGGATAGTGTGTGAGTGTTTGCTTGAAAGCATGCCCCGTACATATAAACGATGCTGCCTACCCGTCCATGCTTTCATGTATCTTTGTTAGTCGCACACTGAGCTGCAAATGTGTGTTTATGCGTGTGTGTCTTAAGTGTCACTAGGAAAAGAATAGCGGTGATTCGAAACATGGAAATATGTCTCTATTTGGATGGCGGCAAGAGGAAGAGAAGCTTCATTATTCTATTGTAAAATTAACCAAAAGAGGACTGAGCCCATTGTTGTCAGTAATCCAACTATTTCCACTTCAAAAGCAGAGCTAAGTGGCTGTGATCGACACAAAAGCAGCCCATTACCACTGTCATTTCGTGCCTGCTGGATCACAGGACCATGTTTGCCATGGGATGTCTGTGTAGTCAGAGGGCACACTTCGCGTGGTTCTCTGGATATATTTATGAACCCTTAACTGGGAATTAATTCAGCTCATCAGAACCGACCAGCAGCGTTGTAGTCACTGTTGTAGTCATAGTGTGTGCTGTTGTGGTTCTCAGTTTGTGTGTCTTTGTGTGAGTGGGTGTGGGGCGTGGGGGGTGTTGTTCCCCTGGCAACCTGACCAGGGTCAGCATGTCATACTGTTTCACTGGCTGAGTGTGCTGCCATATGCAAATGAGGCCTGTGGCAGCGTTCATACATTAGCGTTAGTGAGCATTTGCATAATATCAACTTTTTTTCTTGTGGAGAAATAGGGCATGAGAGAGAGGATGTTAAGAGAGAAATAATTTATTTTTGTAAGAAAAATTTAAATACTTTAACAAAAAAAAAAAAAAAAAAATCTTTAATTTGAATTACACAAAAAATAAAATGTAGGGAAGCGGAGTTAGAGGCTGTTACTATCATTTTACGAGCGCATAGTTAAAAAGGAGCTGGATTATTTTAGCAAAATTATTGTATATAGATTATTAACATAATAGCAATAATAGCAAAATATCACGGTTATCGTCAATACCCGTATGTCGTGACACCCTTGAACAGGAATAACAGGCAGCCCTGTCTGTTTTCACCCGTTATCAGATAAACAGTAACTCCTGCAAAATAAATGTCTGTGTTTATGAGGTTGAGCCATGCTAACTATGTCATGATTGACATGGTGTGCAAAAAATGCACAACACTTCATGTCTTCAGCATCAAGGCTCATTGTTGTTAAAAGAGAAATAACATCATACAGTGTGTCTCTTATGTGTGCGTGTTTGTGCGTGTGCTCGGGGGTGTGTACAATACGAATTTGTCTTCAATCAGCTTTCCACAAACCGAGCTGTTCTCCAGAGATTGTAGAGCCTACCTCTCACCAGCTTGCTTGTGGATCAGGTGTTGAGATTCCAGCATGCACCTCCCCCTTTATCTGTGGATTGCACTCTCTGTCTCTGTTGCTCTATCCATTATTCTCTGGCTATGTTGCACTATTGCAGCCGGATTTTGTCGCTGCTACTGTTTGGGGCAAAATGGACTAAAAAGCAAAAATATAATGTCAGATAAACAAATCCCATTTTCTGCTTTTGCTCATTAGTTCCTCTTCATCTGGGCCTTTGTGAGTTCACTGATTGTGAGTAGAAGTAAACATAAAACTACTTTTTAATTTTGGGTGTAAATGATATTTGTCGCTGCATAGTTCCAGGTGCTTGGACTATTAAAAGACACCTAGTAAATCTAATTTTATAGTGCCTTTTAAAGCATACTGTACACAAACTAATGGCAGAAGAATGAAGGGAGGAGGGAGGGAGGGAGAGAGGGATGGATGGATGGGAGCAATGAGAGTTTTCATCATTTTTCATCTAACTTTAAAGCAAGGAATCTCTTTCTGTCCGTGTGTATGTATGAATGTGGGCATATCCTTTGTATATCTAGAGAAACGCTCATCCGTTCTAATTCTCTCTTGCGGGAGTATTGATGGGGACCCTAAGGGAGTGCCGTGATGAAATTGGTGCAATTTGGACATGCAAGGATACTAATAAACAAGCGAACGGCACTCCGAGAGGCAGTGAGGGACTGCAGACTGAGTCCAACATGTCGTCTGCAGTGGGTCGTTCACTTTTGCTGCTGGATAATGTTTCACTAATGTTACAACAGTAGTCTTCTCGCTCAATGACACTTCGAACTGTGGCCTGTAGTAGGAGGCAGGGATCGAGCTGCCAACCTTGTGGTTAAAGGACAATCCGCTTTACCCACTGAGCCACAGCCATACCCAATTGGCAATCTGTCAATTTCGCACCGGCACGCCCCCCCCTGACTACGTTTCAAGCAGCAATACCAGGAACCAAGCAATTGTTCCTCCCTGATTTTTGTTTCATTACAGTCAACCAATATTATCAATAAATTAGTTAATTTCTTAATTTTTTGAAAAAAATCCATAGTATTAACTTTATTTTGTGTGTGTGTATGTATATGTGTGTGTGTCCAGGCCAACGGTGGTCAAGCCTGTTAGGCACTGATAAATGTCTGACCCTCCCTTGGGTTTGCTTTCAGTTCACATACTGCATTTTTTTTAGAGTGATTGGATATCGACAAAAGCATCATGCTCTGGGCCATAAGATGACCATACACACATTCATATTCACATATGCACACAAAACACACACACACACACACACACACACACACACACACACACACACACACACACACACACACACACACACACACACACACACACACACACACACACACACACACACACACAAACACAATATATGGATATATATGGACGTGAGAATATTTTTAAAGATCATCTCTGTAGAAAAGGATGGATAGGATTAGACTCTGTAAAAGAGATTCACATGATGTTTCATCTGTTCATACTTTGCTGCCTGGCTTTGTCCTTATTTTCTCATTCATTCCTTTTATATCACCTTCAATTTGACTGTCTGCTTGCAACAGTTTTACATTTTAAAGCCCTTTTGTTGCCCGCTGCTCAAAGCTGTACCCCTGAAGGTGCAACAGGGAGGAACCTGCAACAAGCAAGACCATCTTTTCCCTGTACTCACCTCCCATTTCTAATTTAGTCTCCCTGCTGCTTCTTCTGCTCCTCTTCATCTGTGCCCTCCTCCTCTTTTTCCATTCCCCTCCCTATCTCCCTATTTGTTGAACAACTGCCTGCTGTGGAAGCTTCTGCAACATCCCAAACTACACAAAAACACACAGACACACACATGCCCACACAGCAAGAACACACTCAGTCACAAAAAACAAACTGACTGACGATAAAAGGGGTAAAGAGGAGAAGAAGTAGAAGGGATCAGAGTAGTTTTCTTTGACTCACGCAAACCATAATTGTGTTTTGAACCATAATCGGAGCAATGACGCAAAGTTTACTGAGCAGTTGTGATACATTGTGTGGTCTAATGTTTACATATTTCTCATTGCTTTGGTTCATAACTTGACGCCAGGCCAGTAATTTGATTAGCTGGAAACACACGATCGAGTTGTTGAAGAAGTAAGGTAGTTTTTTCTCAAGAAACCGTCTTATGTATTCTGCTTCCATTTAATTATGTCTGTTTTTACTTTCTCTCGACTGTCTGACCTCTTTTAATGAAAAGCCACAAAATTTCATGCCTGTAAGAAACAATCACAGCATAAAGCAGTCTGTTTTTGTTGGCCACTAGCTTCAAAACTGGCATGTCTACTCTGGAGAGACCATGTCTTGTTTGGGGTGCAAATTGAAGTTTTTACTGGTGAATCAGTATGAGGTCCCTGCCGTTTTATGCAATTAAGTCAGTCAATTAATTTAAGCAGAATCGGGCAATGAAAGACATGAAGTAATGTGTAACGATGCATTAGATAATGTCGGAAAATCACATTTCTTAAGTGATGGTTTGTTAGGTTACACTCTTTCCATCTATCATTCATTATAAATCCACCCCCACAGCAAGCCTGCTGGATATCAATCCTATACAGTAGTGACATTTTTACAAATTTTCCTTGTGTTGTCGTTGTTATTTTTTATTTTATTTCTTTGCCTGCTCTGATTTCCCCTATGGAAACTGAAAGCATCCACATCGATTTCCCTTAAAACCTCTGTTTGCATCAACAAAATGGGATGCTTGTTGTTAAAACTATATGGTGTCTCCTGTTTCTCCTCTCCTTTGTTTCCTGTTCAGGTTTTTCTTTGTCTCAAATTAATCCATATTTAAATTATTCATTAGTGGATTAGTGGTTTAAGGGAGCATTCCCCTTGATGTGTTGTGTTCTAGGATACTATATTTAGATCATCAATTGTGTCAAGCATTGGTTGTAAAGCTTTGGAGGCATTACATATTTTCTTAGTTACAATATATCCGTCTCCTGCACACAATTTATTTTATAGCCCTCTAACATGCTGGTGTTTGTCAAAGTATAAACTGATCCAGTGTCTTGACAACCAGTAAAATGGTCATCCTGCTGGCATATTGTTTAAAAGCCTGGGCGATCAGTTAATCAAAGATACAGCAAATGCACTTCCTGTAGAGGTTCGCTACCAGATCTAAAACTAAACTTTGAGATCACACAGGCCACCAGGAAGCGCAAAGTTAACGTGCTGTCGCTGTCTCAGCTAAGGCTGAGGTACTCTGTATACAAATGCAGTTCAAAGAACAACTTTGTACTGTATGTGTGTGTCTGTACTGTACGTGGGTGTATGTGTGAACTGAGAATCCTTTAATCCCATATGGCATGCCACATATTGTGACAGGGGCTGTCCCTTCCCACAGCTTTGATTTTGTGTGAGAAAAGATAATTATTTCACCTTTCACTTGAAATTCATTATCAGAGGGAGAGAGAGAGACAGGTAAATGACAGGTAATTGCTTTTCAGAGTCAACACCATTCTTCCTCCAATATAGCAGAGCGAGCGGGGAGATGTGAGGAATAGAAAAAAGGAGCTGGTGAGAGAAGCGAGACAGAGACAGAGTGGGAGGAATGAGAAGGAAGGGCTAATTTCCATAATGAAAAGGTAATAATTTGTGGTGTTAGTGTTAGTTTCGGTCTTGTGTCTATGGCGTTTCGGCTTCTTGCTCGAGGTCATTGTGTGGTACCAGCCATGCATACTAATTCATTAACAAAACCTCGCCCACATGGCCTGCCCCTTCTCAAGAATGTCAGTCTCACCTTCCCTCCTTCTTCTCATCTTTCCAATCCCACTTACCCCCAATCCCTTCCCGCCACACCCGGCTTCCTGTCCCTCCTTTTCCTTTCCCACATTATTTTTCTCTTGCTCCATCCAAGGGACCCATATGGTAATAGGAATATACACATGAATTACATCCACTCCTGGAATCCCACAAAGGCATTGAAATGACTATTTCATCCAGCACTCCCTTTTACTTCAATTCTTATATGGTAACATCAATAGAGGCCTCTACTTTCTCGGCACAAGTACACACACAAACACACACAGACACACATACCCCCCTCCGCCCAGCCACATGAATGATTTAGGAGCATGCACATTGACTATCTGCCACCTGCCTTGGGCTCTGCTGAGGCCCACCTAGCGGCTGCTGGCCCTGCATGTTAATGCCCACTGGATAGGGACTTGCATGTTAACATGGAGTGGGACACTAGGGTAGCTGACAGAGTGACAAGGCGCTGACACTGTGCACCTCCACTGCTGTTTAAAGGCCTAAGATAAGATATCAAGGAAGCTCTGCATATTAGTCGTTTCACTTGTAGCGCTGCATGTGTTCATCTGACTTAACTGATGTAATAATTGAGTTATAGGACACAAGTTAGACTTGAAAAGAGTCAGCCACTGAATCCTTTGAACATAAGGGATCTTAAAGGGTTGAGGCCGAGGCGCTTGCAGAATGGTACGTAAATGTCAAGTGAAAGCAAAACATAGCAACTGTCCTAGTCATAGGTGGAGAGGTTTGGTCCTTTTTATTTTTTCCCACCACAGTAACCCTCTTTTTTAGCAAATGCTTTCAGACAGCACCGGCTGCGGCGGCTGCTGTTGCTATGTGACTAAAAGAAACACGTTTGAAGTGCACTTCCCTTTTCCTAGCTAGAAGTTTTACTGTCTTTCTACTGCTGGCTCTGTGAGCCCTAATCACATGCTAAGCTCTCGGTGCTGTCGGTAAATGTGCAGCAGCAGTGCGTTGTGTCTGCTGTAAACAACAAGGAGAAGTTTCTCTGCGTCGGGTCACACTTAGCAACAGTGAATCACGGAACAAGAACATGACGTGCATAGGGGTAAAGGCTGTAGCTCGGTACATGCTGTGCATTTTATACTGTCAAAGAGAAGTGGGAAGTATAAAGTATTTCATAATAGTGGTGGTGATGTGCTGGCCTTGATTACTGACACATAAATGAGGCACTGAGTGAGATAAACGTTTCAGAAAACTAGCATACATCTGTCTGTAAATAGAGCGAGCAACGAGTGCTTTCAGCCACATTTAAAATCAGCTTATTATGCTTCTAACTACACTTAAATATACATTATGAGTTTAGAATCTACTGTGATAATGAGAGTTGTTGGTTTATAGTGAGAGCATTTTTCCACTTTTCTTGGTTTAAAGGTTCCTTTGTAAATATCATCTTGCATTCAAGTTCTCTTTTTTCTTGGTTTCCACATGCAGTGTTCATCATTGTGTGATTGGAGCTAGTTTCTGATGCACAGAGAGCAAAGCGAGGTAATTGAAATTCATTGTATGTGTATGGTCACTTTCTCCCCATTAATTTTTCTTTCCAACTCACTTGGTTTTCTAAATAGACTTAATTCTTTTTCAATAAAACAACATGTGCTTGAAGAATATTAATGTCTAACTTGCAGCCAATTGTAAGAGGTTGTATACAGGTCTAGAAAAGATGGTTCCTGAAATGTAATTGGCTTCATTAATAATCAAGCAGGCATCATTTCAAAGACATTTCAGCCATTTTCAGTGATAAATGTGGATTTGGTAAGGTGGGCCCAAACGTGACATCATCTTTTTGTGTTTGAGCTACAACATGGCAACTAATCTTCAATCAGTATCAGTAGAAAATCTATTCATACCAGTTCTACAATTTAAGAAACAACAAAACATGAAAACCTGCTCTCCGTCTGAGGTTTTGCTGATTTATGCATGTATATACAGTGTATGTTCTGTAAGTGAGATTGTGGTCTGTGCATAACTGTGTAACAGGATTAATCCAGCTGGGTTGCATATCTCTTCCCACTATCTCCCACTGGCAAGGCAGAGTGTGTCAAGCTGAAGAGGCTGTCAGTGGGTGGGCGACATATTCTACACAACTAGAGGGGGATTTTATAGAGTCTGGCAACTGCTACAAATAGGACACAGGCAGGCAGCTCCCCTTCCTCGATCCACCTCCCTCCGCCGTTTGGGCTTGTCACTACTAAAAGGGGAACAAAGGCGAGAGCAGTTTAGGGATTAGATTGATCTTGTTTCGACGAAGAAATGTGTTGTTAGTATGTTGCTAGGATTTCTAACAGGTTGTTCTCTAACATCCTCTACATGGGTTGATGCTCAACGTGTGCTGGAGGTTGGCTGGCTCATAAAAAAACACTTCTTCAACTTTACCTTCAATCCAGATAATCAACTCCTGTATATTCTCAGTTGCTAATGTGAATACAAAATGTGCTTCCCCATTGATGGCCCGTCATTTAAAGCAGACAAGCATGACCGCCAATTCCGGCACGGACGCAACTGCATCAACACTTTGTCCATCTGAAATGAATCTGACATCTATGATGGTGTTTGACAACGCAGTGAGAATGCAGCCGACAGGACCATAATGTTGTGTGATGGACTGCTGTACACCTCGAATCCACAAACACAACGGCAAATGAGTGCAGTTAACATAAACAAAGACCATTTTCAAATACTGCAGGGCCCAAATGATGTGAATAATACAAGCATACATGCTAATGATGAACCATTAGTTATAATTTGTTATAAAGTAATTGTTGATTGGCAGAAAATTAATCAAAAATGTAATAATTGTTAAAGTAATTTATCAACCATTTTACAATGCACTGCAAACTGTTGGTGCAGAAGCAGAAAGGAATAGCAAACACACACACCCACAGGAGCGGCCACATTCAGACGCTTCCAAGTGCTGATTGTGCTCATTAGCATTCATAATCCTGGTTTCTGTCATCAAGTAAACCCATAATCTTTTTTTTGGGGGGGGCATTTAACGCTGTCAATAGGGAATATTTTTAGAGACAGAAAACACAATAGTGCTACTTTCAAAAACGCTTACTCCTCAATTAACCCGGGCATGCATTCACCCTCTAAGAGGAACATTTGAAATGCTGTGGCACGCAGCGGCCACATCTTGTTTACTTTGTTTTGCTTTAACGGACGGCCCTCTTTTTTTTCTTTTACATAACTTTCCACATGCTTGCAAGCATGTGAGATAGGGAGAGTGAGTGAGGGAGAGAGGGAGAGAGGGAGAGAGAGGGAGGGACTTCCAATGTTTTCCTGTTGGGCACTGAGGCATGAATAAATATTCTACTTGTTACAATAAGTGGAAGAGACAGAGGTTGTCTAAGCATTCCTCTCCACTCCTCTCCACCGTTGTTTGCAGAAGAGATGTTCAGAGTCTGCGGCTAAAGAGCTGCTTTCTTTTGTTTAGGAGATAACGGTCAGTTCACAAACTAGCAGCACAAAATGAGGATGCATATCAGAAATACAATTTGACAGAATATCCCTATATTTAGACATTATTTTTAATTTGATGTGAACATCTAATGCAGTCAGCACTTTCTTACCTTAACAACAATGTCCTCTTTGCGGTGTCTACTTCAATTAGGGGATATGGTCATAAATTGACCGAGTGTCCATCTGTGAGCCTATTAGCTCTGAGCTCTGACACCGAACTAGTCCCATCCCCCCCCCTGCACACTTAGGAGGAAATTCACAAAAGGATTGAGAGGCGTTTTTGAGGCCACTAAACCTGCACAAAGAAGACAAAAAGAAACCATGTGATTCTCAAAGCACCCACACAGTGTGAAATGCACCCTTACTAAGCAAATAGCTTCTTTGTCACTCTGTGCTATTTGCTCGTATTTTTCATTTGGCGAAAAATTGGCCCCTTTCTATGCAAAAACTGTCCAATTGACAAGTGCTAATAGTAACACGCAGATACAGTGAAATTATAAGCGTCTTCAGACCCCCCCAGTCATGTTCTGCTCAAACTCGTTTATTTTGGGATGCAGTGACAGGATGCATTGAGTAATGCTCCCCTACATGTAAATTAAACAATACATAAACAAAATAAAACGTGTAAGAAGTCATGAAAAACTAAGGTTATTATAAAAACAAATAAACAAATAACTTTTTTTCCTCTCTGCCTGCAAGAACATTGCAAATTGCACGCAGCTGCAAAACATTATGGGCATGTTTGCGCTGTAATACCATAAGCGCAATATTTCTTTGTGTATCAGACCTTTACACGGGGCAGATAGATGTTGCAAATGATGTGCAATTTATAGTGCAATCTGTTCTTTGTGAATTCAATCGAATCAGTAGCTGCTCTGCTGGCTGCTCGCTTCCCCAGCCAGTACACTGTTGTCGACGGTTTCATTGCCGATTTCACAAGTTCCTTGTTGTGGAGCAAACACAGGCATTGATAATTCCTTTGACAATTTAAAACTCTGTGCATATTGCCATGCTGAAGTTACTGTAGTGTGTTAGGCTACAAATTAATGGCTGTGAGCTGTGTGGAAGCAGAGCGAGTCTCTTGTTGGACATGGGGATTTGAAAGCCAGCGTGTTGTCTCCAGCGCTGGATGCGTTCAAAGCTCAGTGGCTACAGGCGTTATCTCTCCACAGGGAACTTCAGGGAGAGAAACACACAGAAAAGCACTACTAAATACCCTTGAATACAAATATATTACATAGCATACTACACACAATTCACTCAACTACATGTCGACTGAATTTTAACAATTTAATGGTTACGTGTTGAGGTCGATATCTAGACCTCCATAAAGACATACCCAGAGGGTGTTTTTTTCTTCATGCTGTATTGGTTATGTAAAAATGCTGCATTATCATTATATTAAATATTTTAAAGAGGCATTTGCCATGTGCATATCTCTAACACATCACAGGCCATGTACAAATATTTATACTGATGCATAAATCACACACAATGACCACCACTAATCCACTGCTTAACTGTGAAATATTGTGCAGTATGATGTTGGAAGGAGTGTGCGTGTATGTGGACACCGTTATTGTGTTGAGCAGTTGCTCTGCCAGTTGGTGGACAGACAGACTGGAGTGCAGGGCACTCTGGGGACAGCAGACTCTTTGCCCCCCCGGGGGTCAGTGATGAGGGACAGAGGACACCACAGGGAGCCAGCTGACACCTGGGTCACTCTGAGAGAGTCTGCTTCTCATCTGGCCTCTTTGTTTCACTTTCCGACTCCTTATGCCCTCCCTAGACATTTCGTAAATGCCAGTTCTGCATTGGTATACAATGTCTTGTTGATGGGTTTTTTTGTATTTTTTCACATTCACAGCTTTCATGTTTTTGTAATGACATGCAAAAGTAGAAAAGTGCTCAGATCAAGGCTGAGTGATGAATGCAAATTATTGCAAATGCCAAAGATATTGAATCGGGATTTCCAACATGAAAAAACAACAACAATGTTTTCCACAAACTCAGGGAAATAAGTGTTGAATTTGAACTTTGCTCTTGAAGTAAGTCTAGCAATGGACAATATTTGCATCTCAGGTACGCTTGAACACATGCTGTACGTAACGCATATATCGAGTCTAATCTCTTACATTGTCTTTGACAAAACCACTTTGTTTGTCATGATCATACTGCAGTAAATTGCTATGATGTGTTGAATATATTTTCTTTCTGGTACAGAACTGTGCACATTCTATGATAATTGCACTTGCATCTGCTTTCACAACATACTGTATATGTTTCACTAATACAAGCCCTGAGGACAAGACAGTTGTGTCTGTAACAACAGCATCCTCAGCAGGGCTGAACCTGTGAGATGCCGACGGCACGCCAACACGCCAACAAAACACATTTCAGGTGCGACTCCGACTGATCGTTACCTCAACCCAATGTTCTTGTGTTAAGCAGGGATGAAACATTGATGCTAAAAGGAGGTGCAGCCTTGATTGGAGCAGATGTGACATGTTTGTCAAATGACCTACTTCTGTCCCTATTATGAATTAAAATTGTATGATGAAGACTGGGGCGACTAATGAATGATACATGGTGGGGGGTGGGGTCAAGTGGGTGGAAAGGGAAAACAAAGGTTACATGGAAATAAATGTGTATTTCTTTTTGTTGTCTGTATGCTGTGCGTATGTGCATAAATGTGTAAAAAAAAAAACACATTCCAGTTCATGTGCCTTAGAAAGATGGCATTCACCTAAAGAATAAGCAAAAACACAAACGTGAATAGTGACGCAAACACCACCCGCCTAGCCTGACTGCTAATGGCTCTTTAATTGGTTGAGTGTTTGCAGGGAGGTAGCTGTAGACAGATGTTATCTGGCCCTGTGCTCTGTAGGAGGTGAGAGTGGGGCTCTAATGGTCTGCGCATATGGAACCAGGAGTTGGAGCTGGGGTGGAGAGACAGCCTGCTGATCTGGCCCTTTTAGCTATACTTAATGCTGAATTAGTTAGTGTGGGAAGAAAGTTGACTGAAGGAAGATTAATATCCACATTATGTACCGGACCCTGTTGTGTCAACATAAGCACATAGTGTGTCCACTGCTGGTGGCAACAATACTCTTGCCCTTATGGACAAACACATGGTTTGAGTGGGATGCTGTTTTTTTGATAAATGGACGATGGCACTTCTCAAGAAAAGTTGGATGTCTGTCTTGGCCCCTGCCCTCGTTTGTCTTTCTTAGTGAATCCCTCTCTCTCTCTCTCTCTCTCTCTCCCCGTCTTGCTTGCTCCCTCCGATTCAGTGAGGCACAACTGTGTGTCGTGAGAGATCATATCCTCTTGACCTTGCTCCAGGAATTCTGATATATTTCATCTCTCATCGATTTTCTATCCTCTGCCTTTTTTTTTTTATCGCCCACTCCCTCCCTTCCATTGCCATCTCTCTTCCTATCCACAGAATCATTTTCATCTCTCATCCCATACAAACATACTAACGGAATTTCTATTAGAAAAAAAAAAGAAAAAGAATGGAAAAAGCAAGAAAGTGAGGGGATAGGACAGGATCGCATTTTCCATCAGAGTGAACTATGAGACGATGTCCACAAACAAATAGAAAAATACAGGGGATGCTAGCGAAGTAAAGATGAGAAAAAAGGTGGTAAGGAAAATCAATACACTTACGTTCAGGCAGGTGCAAACACACACACACACACACACATACAAAGAAAATAAGGTGTGTGTTTTATGGATAGGCCCTACTTACAAAGCAGCCATTTACGCCTATACAATAACAGCAGCACTTCACTCCGATGTCTCTAAACACTTGGGTGTCTCTACCTGTGAAAGGAAAGAAGAGGACACAAAACAACTTATTCCACCAAGCGACTTTTTGACCGTGATGCCCCTGCTAATGTGTTTTGACTTACACAGTCCGTCCCATTAGCATCCATGCTGTTGAAGGCCACAGGTTCACCGGCCGTATGGCGTAATGGTCCGGGTTCAGGGTTATTGTTACGCAGGCAGCATTGGCGTCGTGTTCACTGTCCACGGATGTGACTTGGCCCACGACCTGCCGCAACTGCCGCACCTGGGTCCTCCCAGTGGAAATGGCTCTTTGTCGCTTTGTGCATCCGACCTCAGCTGTCACTCAAATCCTTTCATCGCCTCTCATTGGTGCGCTTCATGCCTTGTTAGGGATGAGAAGTGAGAATGAACATAGGATGAAAGACGACAAAACAAGAGACACCTCACAATGGAATACTGTGGTCAAGGTTTTCCCTGTCAACTCATTTCAGCAGTTTGCCTCATGTCGTCGCAGACAGACACACACATCCCTGCAGTCGGCAGCTCCCGGAGAGCAGCACTTTTTCCTGGTCTGAAACATGAGTGATTCATATCCGGGGATGTTGGCGCAAACTTAGCAGCATGAACAGACTCCCTATTGATTTGTTGGCTTGATTCAAAACGGCGTTATGCAACATCTTGCTCCATCTTCCTCGTCATTATAACTAATTATTCTCTTAATTTAGCCATCCACAAAATTTGGTAGGTGTGTGTGTGCGTGCATATAGACATACTTATGTAATCAGATGAATTCATGCACTGCCAGATACATTTATTATTAGAGAGATGGAGATTTGGACTGTTATCTATTTCAATAATGTTTCCTTTCAGCAAAAATTAAAATGAGATGCTTACATAATTCTCTGTTGCATTGTGTTCTGACAATGCTTTTTGCTGTTGTCCTCATTTTGTTCCTTTTTTTTGTTGGTCTGGTGCCTTTGTTTGTTCTTTTCTATAATAAGAGGATAGAGTGGGGGCAGGTCAGTGTCAGTCCATGATGAATGCTTAAACAGTCACCAATTAAGTTTATGTTTTGCCCAAACACAACCAGCCAGGTCACTTTCTTCTTCTTTGTTTACCTGTTAACTTTTGCTATACGTGCCGATGTGCCGATGTGAGGGAAGGACAGAGGATGTCGCATGTGTACAGATTGTAAAGCCCTCTGAGGCAAATTTGTAATTTGCGATTCTGGGCTATACAAAATAAACTGAATTGAATTGAATTGAATACGTCTGTCTCTCTCATTGCGCGTGTGTGTGTGTGTGTGTGTGTGTGTGTGTGTGTGTGTGTGTGTGTGTGTGTGTGTGTGTGTGTGTGTGTGTGTGTGTGTTTGTGCATGCTCTGTCTTTGTGTCCCCTCGCAGGATTGTCTAGCCTGCCAAAAAGCGAAAGGTTACAGCACTGCCACTATCCAGCCATCTCCCCTAATTGGCATTTGTAGAGAGACACAGATAAATAAAGAAGCAAATCGGGAGTTCAATGGACAGCAGATCACATCAGGTCCTCTGTTGTTCTATTGATTACATATTGGACGGACAGAAATGATTTTCAATGATGTAGAAAATAAATTTTAGTAACAAGCTGATGGTCAGGCAAGGCATTTGGCCACTCCTCTGGCTTATGGATAAAATGGCAGCTGCGGCAGCTATTGTGTCTGGACTCATACAGTTCAAATGAGTATCTAAAAAAATATCCTGTCTTCCTTTTGTGTCATTATATTTATATGTATTTTATATTCTTAAGTACTTAAAAATCTTTCTGTCTAATGCAATTCATGGTGGCATAAGTTTATTTTTTATTAAAGACAAATTGTTTTTTTGCATTTGATCCCGGTACCACACCTACAGTCCAATAAGAACAGTTTTCAGTTGATGTCTATATTTTAATTTTGCTGTAGTCGAGGACAAGGTTCATTTTAATTTCTGTCCAGAAAGCCAGCCATGTGTTTATAAGGCAAGTTAGAGAAAATGAGGAGCTCCACTGGTGCACTGTAGGTGTCACAGGCACCGACTAACAGGCTGACAGCTTGACCTGCAGACATAGCTTCCTTAATTTAATTTTGTTCTTCATAATGTAATATTCAAGGAGAGATCTGTTCTTAACGCTACGTGTTTTGCATTAAAAAATGTTAGAAAATAATATATATTTCAGCTGAGTTTTCAGTTTGAATTCTAAGGTGTACAGCGGCTGCCAACTGATATTAATTTAATAGTATTTAAATAATTATTCTGTTTTCAAAGCCATTTTGTAAGCAAACATAACTGGACTAATAAGTTAATTCATATTCAATAATGAGTTTCACACTAATAGTGGCTGTGTTTTTTCTACTTTTCTACGAGAATATATGAGGTCTTTTCAAAAATAAATACAAAAATAAAGTTGGAATGAAACTAATTTTTTACCTTAGGGGTAGATGTGTAATTTATTCTGTTTTGCTTTATTTAATGGGGTAATCCTTACCTCAACTCAACCTCGTATTATTAACAAGCTTTTCTATCAGGATACATCAATCAATGCGAGATCAGAGGCTCCTTCATCAAGAGATGTGTAACACTGTGCCAGCCGGAAGAATGTATTCAGCTCTCCTGTTTATTTTAATAAGGCTTCCACTAATTTCAGTCATTCACAGGTACTCCTTTAGATTGGACAATAGAATATTTTTTTCTTGCTAAAATAAGCTGGCATGATGTCTTGGTTTAATTGGTACTGAACATTTTTTGTTTATTATGCTGTTATGCTGATTTGTTTCTGTACAAATCATTGTGAATAACAAGTGTAGAAGGCTAAGTAATGTTGCCGATAATTTTCTCCAGATAATTAATATCTATTTTATTAGCGCAACATCTGGTCTAGACTAAATGTTTTATTGTTTGTTTCTGCACATCACTGTGTTTGCAATTTTCAAAAGCAGGAATTTTGGATGAGGTGCAACATGAATAGGTCTGTTATTTCTCATCAATGACCACCTCATGTTTTTGAAAAATATATTGTATAGCCAGGCTTTGAATACTTGGAATATGATTTTACTCTTCACCACATACATTTACACCAGTGAATTGCTGACCCTTGTCAAAATGGCAACACCCAATCCTTAGCATGTTCCCACCACTTTGTACCAAGAGTTGCTATGGAAATCCCTTTTTTTATGGATCACTTTCTCTGTATCTTGTCCGTGGCCTTACCCAACCCTGTCCATCTCATCAGAGAGTGGAGGACATGGTGGGAAGCTTGACCTCTGTGTATTTTCATGGTTGACTGGAGAAAACCTGAGTCTACCTCTCCCTGTGGAGTCGGAGAGGATTGTAGAGTGCAGCCCATGACAATCTATTCCCTGTGTGCTCATGGTTGGCCTCTCGTGGACCGCCAGTTCCACAGCTGACATTTACGCACAACTCACTCAGCTCTCAGAAAGAGGGAGGACTGAAAATAATGTAAGACATTGCATTAACTGACATCTTAAAGGAGCTGTCAATAACATTCTGAACAATAATATTGCAGCAACCAACTATTTGCTTTGTTAAGATATAGTGGAGTTATGTCTACCTGAGCAGAGAATGGAGTAGCTCTTCCTCTGTGTGTTGTTATTGAAGCTTCTCCTTGCTTTCTTGACGAAGGTGGGTTTGCCACACATGCTTATATGGCATATTGGCGCATGTGAGCTTGCCCCGCTAGCTAATGGTCGCAGCTCTGCACTGCACTCAGATGATGGTTACAACTGATAAACGCTGTATGTCAACGTGAAAGCACCCACCCTCCAGTTCACCCTCCAGTTCGCACTGTTAGCACTGTTAGCTGTAAGCCTCTAGCTTGCCGTTGCCATGTTGAGAGCCGTTGAGACGCAATCGGAACGCTCCCAATCTGGAATCTTGCACCCTTAAGTTAAAGCAAAAGAATATTTTTTTTGCCCATGCACAAGTTTTTCTATCGGTGTGATTGCGTGAAGCTCTGCTGTTGAGACATGATTTCAAGCAAGGGATACTAAAGACTCTGCTCCATGGCGGGAAACATTACTTTTCCTTTGCAAACTTTGTTGTCACTGTAACTTTAAAAGAACATACTGATTAATCAATTTTAGTGATCCATGAGTTCCTGTTCCTTCTCTAGCTTAAATTACCTAAACTGTAAGCAGCAATTAACTTTCTATTTGAGTGTGCACATGTTATATTGGAAGTATAAATGTGTTGATGAGTGTGTGTGTGTGTGTGTGTCTCTGGTTTTGCTACAGTGTCTGTTAACAAGTTTCTACTAATTGTAGAATTACATCGTCCTCACAGGCAACAACACTGTATTCACACAACCTTTCACACAAGTGCTCAAAATACTCGCTTTCGCACTCACACACTATTTCAGTATTTACAGTTTATTTCGTAGACTCTGACCTCTCTCTTTCTTCTTTTCTCTCTCTCATAGGTGAGTCCGTGGACCCTGGGTGAATGTGTCATGGTTGTGAGAAGCACTGGGTTGGTCGTCACAGTAGGCACTCATTTTACATTCAATTTTGTCTCCACTTTTTAGATTCACTTGGTGAATTTACTGAGATTCTTGAGGGCATCTGCACTTAACTTCCATGAGTAATGGCTGATTATAGTTGTCGGCGCAACACTACATAATCATTAGGCTTATGCAATGTGTACGGGCATTGCTTAAGATTTAGAGTGCTGTCCATGGTGCTAAAAAACAAATCTATCGCCGCCAATACATTCGTGCTCAGTTGTGGAACAGGTCTATTGTGTGCGCAAGAATCTGTTGGAGCATGTGCCAGTGTTTCCTTGTCCATCTTTGCAGTGTGTATGCGTGTGTGTGTGTGTGTGTGTGTGTGTGTCCGTGTGTGTGTGTGTATGTGTGTGCTGGTGTAGCTCCATTATCTCTGCGTCTGAACTGTTTTCCCGTCCCATGCATCATCCACCCCCGTCTGTCTCCATGTCAGGCCTGATAACAGCTCCTATTGCCCACAGAGATGACTAATCAATAACACACAACCATGGGAACAACAGCTTGCTGTCCACACACACACACACTGGCAAACAGAGATTTGCACACACACACACACACACACACACACACACACACACACACACACACACACACACACACACACACACACACACACACACACACACAAAGGTGGAAATATTGGCTCACTGTCCGCAAACAATGCATTGACTGCTGTAGGCTGACAAAGGATCTGCTGTTTTCTGATTTCAGGATATCTGGAAGACACTTCCACAACACCCCCACTACTGCCACACCATGGTTACACTACACCTTCACATAAATATATATATAAATGCATCTGCTCACTCTCACACACACACACACACACACACACACACACACACACACACACACACACACACACACACACACACACACACACACACACACCGGTCTGCCAATGGACCCACAATCATTCATGGTTTATCAGCCTGACAGTATCACTGTGTGGTGCTGAGGATGTTTCTTTTTTACAAAGAATCTCCAGTTTTTTTTTTCTCCTTGCATCACGCTCACCATTTGTTCTGTTGCCTTCTTATCTATTCATGTTCTTCACTTTAATACTCTCCTAGTACGAGGCCTGTCGACTTCTGTGGAAGCTAAATCAGTGTGGGACTGCTTACTGATTTCACTTGATTCAATGCCCCTCACCTTCAATCAGTATCTCAGTCGGCCTCAGTGGAATAACACAGGATGGATGACAATAAATGCATAAAAAGCCTTAGAAGGCACTGACAAAGCACTTTACCTTCTTCCCCTGTCTTTTTTTAGTCCCTTTTCTTCCACCTCTCAGCGAGGTGTAATTTCCATAGACAGACTGGCCTGTATAAAGGCTTGTCTGCTGTCCTGATTCCCCCCTGAGGTGCCATTCTGACCCAATAACTCTGTCATTCCATTCATGCTTCATTCCCTCCTCTTTCTGCCTCCTTCCCTTTCTCTTATCCCCCTTCTCACTCTGTCTCAGCCGCTTGCTCTCTCTCCCTCCGGTGTCCAGAATGCGTTAATTGAGTTTTTTATTCAAGTCAATTAAAAGTGCAGGCCCAGCTAGAGACCAAACAAGTCTGCATAGTCCCCATTTTCCTCAGGCTCCCTTGTTATGCATTCAATCCACTCTTTATATCACTAAGTAGCTAAAGAAAGCACAGGGTGTGTACTTTCATTTCATATGTGTCATTAAACTGTTTTGACATTGTTTACGATGTAATTTATCTTTCTCTATGACGCCTTCCCTTCCCCCAAAAGAAATCCCATTTAAATGGTAATTCAAACTTCCATTAAGTTGGGGCCTTTGTGAATGCCATACAGAAGTTGCTCTATTCCTCCCTTCTGCCTCAGCAGGCATGTGAGGCATGATTGTTTACTTCCAAAAAGCCAAATATTCATCAAACCGAAACACCAGCTATGTTGTCTTCAGTTGATAATGCTTTCCTAGTCTCGTTTAACTTCATATTTTGTTAGCCACTGAGGTGACGAATGATGGTGCTAAGTTCATAGAGATCATTCAAGATGATAGAGCGTCATAAATATCTGTCGCCTGCCGATGCATAATAACTTTGCAATAAGAGCGAAGGTTCACCGAGGTTTGAATGAGCCCGTCCTCTTCAGACTCCGAGTCGAGTTTTTTGGTATAAATGGATATGCAGATGTTGACACTAACTGCGCCACATATCACTGCTTAAATGTTTTATCTCCCTTGTTTACCGAATCGCAATTTGGCTTGTGCAACATAGAGAGACAGTGAAAGTGAAGGTGATGCTTTTCATATGCAAATGGAATAAAATGAACTGTGAGATTTGCAGCATTCATTAAAGAAAAGCAGTGACATTTATGGTGGCTGTGGGGCTAATTTTCTTTAAATGCCTTAATCAGCAAACCGTTTGGAAGGCACAACTCTGAAATGGAATTTGGCCTCTTCACACACACACACCAAACACACACACACACACACACACATCAAACCCACACATACATACACACTTTCACTGCTTACAGTATAGTCCTCTCATAAAGTAGGTTGGAGCATTGAAGTAGAAAGCTGATGTATTTCTATCTGTTTTCCAGGTCAATTGTCTGTCAGCTTCTGATTCAAGAGCAGTTTTGTGCTACATAACGAACCCCACTGAGACACTAAATTCAGTGTACTCCTTCATACTGCTTTTTTGATTTGATTATATGTTATTTATTTTTTTCAGCAATTTTAGTTAGCAAATTATTCATTATAATTGTACATTTTATATCATGTCGAGTTCTGTGAAGGTTTCCGTCATGTTAACAGCTGAAGCACTCATATTATTATTGCACACTTGCTCACAAAGAGCAAAATAGAGAAAAGAAGAAACTGTTGAAACTCTCGGCATTATGATGAAATACTTTAGTCCCCTTGAGGATTTATCCCTCACATTATCCTCCCCAAACCACTGACCTTCTCTGACGTTGCAGTGCTCTTCTTACATTTCTTTCACCAGCAACATTGACATTGGTGGTTGCAGGTGCTGAAGACATGTTCTAGAATAGTAACATTATGAGTGAGTCGGTTGTCGTCGCACTGTGGACTGTGAGTGGAGGATCATTTCAGGTGCCAGTTTGTGAGCCGGTGTATGTATTATCTCCAAGAGGACCTATAGTTCGAAAACACGGTTGCATCCCTGTCCGCTCTCTCAGTTTACACTCTACACTCTTTAAATTGCATTTAATAGGGTTTTTCTGTTTTTAAAAGCACGCTATTAATTAATTTCTAAATATAATTATTCCCAACAAAGCTGTTGTGTCATTTAATGTATTTAAACAGTGATTAAGACATTAGGGATTTTGCAGTATGTTTCACTTAGATGTATGGTTGTGTGGGAAAGTAAACACCATTTACAAATCGACTGCTCCACTTCCAATAATCTAAACAGTAATGGATGACTCACAGAAACAAACACTGTCCAGCTAACCTTGAGGTGTGAACATTTACAACTACTATCTATAAGGCCTGATTGATAGCCTTTTATTATTTAAAGGTTTGCGTGGGAGCAGTTGAAAAGACACAAATAACTGAGGAAAGATAACTGATGTTTCCTGTAGACTGCAGAGAAGGATAATCAATCCAAACCTGTATCAATACCAGCTATATAACATGTGGTTCAGGGGTTACAGTATAGGTTGTAAAACATATACTCACAAATAGACTAGTCTGATTTGTTTTCTTCCTCAGTCAAATTGCTCACCTTTCCTTTATGCATGCTTGATGAGCTGGCATTATCATGTTCACAGCTTGAAAAGATTGACAACCATTACACAGACAATTTGACGATTGTAAGACAAGAAATGTTGTAAGGCTGGGGGATATGGCCAAAATCATCTTTCCCAATATTATTATATTATTATTATTATTATATTTATATATATATATCACAATATAGTTTGTTTTCTGGTAATTCACTGAATAAATAGTCTGTATGAAATAACTGCATGGTAAAGCCTATTTGTGTATACTGCTATGTGAATTAAATACTCGACAAATGAAAAGCACCAACTACTTTCTAATTTAATTAAAACCTTTATTGGAAAATCAATAACGTTTCAACAGTTTCAAATGCAATTACACAGTAAATCATGAATATTTATACATTGATTATGATTGCATGCATACATACAAATACAGAGTAAAAGTTTTTTTCCCACACTTTTTTTTTCTAACAACAAATAAGAACATATCGTGCGATGGTTAAATTACACAACAACAATTTTCTTGTGCTGCTGTCCAGGCATGTACACATATATCCTAAACAAATGCGAAAAAAGAAAAAAAAATATTTAAAAATAGTTTTGTTTTAACTAATTGCTTGGGGTATTCGAATAAACTGAATCACTGGTTTTAGGCACGCAAGAGTTGAACAATAAAGCGGAACGAGTGAATGAATAGAGCAGCTGGCAAAAATCCTGGATTTCTGTTGGAAATAGTTCTCACAATTAATTTTGGGCTCAAGGTAGAACTTAACACATTATTCTCCTACACTATTTAGTAAACCCTGTCCTAAGCTGCATTCACTACTGTATTGTGGGATAATCGAACTTAAAGCTTGGAGAAGCTGAAAGGTTGCCAATTGAAGTCCAGTTTGCTAATCATATTGAACTGAGTTGTAATGTAAGGTTTAATATAAGAACAAAACCTACATTTCAATTTTATTCCTTCAAAATGTTCACATCAGATTTTCTGAACAAAAAAATGTAGTTAGTATGGGCTTGTTATTAATTTAGATGTCGTAATCGTGTATCACGATAGCTCTTTATATGATTTCATCACAATATTGAATGACGATAAATTCTCACCCATGTTATAGGGCTTCTATTGCGCTCTATTGCAGTTTTCTAAAAAAAACAACTTTTAATGTCACCATATGTTATGATGTCATCACCCTAAAAAAAAGTTTTTGAGGTTATAAATGTAATGTATGCTGAAATCATTTTCTGTTTCTGGGAGATCAGATATTCATAAAAAGTCTCCATGAACAAGACACCAAACGTGATTCTTTCTTATTGTCACACACGCTGGCACTTTAACATTTAGTTCAGGTAGCTGGTTGCTGATGTACCTGGCGATGTGTAGCTTCATGTTCCCGTCGGTAATCATTTGTAAGATGGTACATCATTGTTTTGAACATCCAAATGAGGTTTCTGATTGGAAGCTCACCACAGGTTACGGCACAAAAGATTGTTGCATTACGTCCTGTTTACTGGTAAATACCACTGCACTCATTTTAATTGCTTTGGATGAGAACACCAGCACAATAACTCAAATGTAAATGAAGGCATTCTTGCTTCTGACGAACAATAGCAACATTTATGAGTAAAGTTGACAGGGTGAGTTATTGTATATTATGAGGAATAAACGTGTCTGATGAGATATCCTAACCTACCAGACCATTGATACCAAAAATACAAATATGAAAAATAAAACCAGATCAAAGGAAGTTTTTAGATGACAGAGATAAATAAACAGCATCATCTTTGCCCATCAGTCCACATATCTGTTGACTGAGAACATCTAGTAAGACTACTACTTTTTATTCAGTTTCATGTCCAAAATGTCAAGTACATGGGACCTGCTGCTTCAACTATTTCCTCTAAATGGAAAATACAGTTGAATGATTTGAGAGATTGCATTTTAAAGGCCATACTTTAAACCTCCTGCTATTAAATCTGTGTCAGAAGCTAATCAGTAGTTGACATTTTAGAGCTCTTACTGTAGCTGTACCATCCTTTAGTTTATCAAAAGTTTTACTCATGAACATTTCCTAAGTGATGACTTGGATACGAAGTGATTTTTATTAAATATGTACTGTGGGAATTCTGTTTGATAATAATTTGATCCATCTGTCCGTCTGTCCATCTGCACTGTACAATAGTTCAGTCTTCCTCGTTCTCCTTTCAAATCTCTCTGTTTCCATGGTTACTGAAGACTATAAGAGGCAGGTAGAAGTATAATATACACTTTGAGTCTCTCTACTATTTGGACTCACAAGGCTTAAAATCCTTAACTGAATTGTCCTCTATTTAAATGATGTTAGGAGTGCTGCTAGGGGAGGACGTTGGGAGCTTTTTCTAATGCACTTTCATTGTCACAACGGAAACACCGTGCAAATGAGAGTTTCGAGAAAACCCGACCTGGCTGTCTCTTTTTCTTGCTTTTTTGTGCTGCTCGGCTGTTTTACATGTCATAATAAAAGTGGTTTCTTGTACAAGCACTGCAGCAATCTATCAGAATAGTGTGGCCTCTTTTTGTTTACGGGGCAGTAACAAGCTGGCAGCGCAACAACTACTGCAAACAATAGACATTTTAAATATTAAATTCAATGCATTCCGCTGTGAGAAGAGTGCATACCTGACCCAGTTCAGTCTAATTTGAAGTCACTATATAAAAAAAAAATCAAACAAATTAAAAAAAAAATTCTCACAGTGGAATAAAGTTAATTCAGACACTGTATTCACCGTTGCACTTAAGTTATAACCATATAGCATCTACCTTTTTTTCTTCATTTATTTGAGTGTTGAGGGACATTTTGCCTTTATTTCCATCAAGTAACACCCCCTTTCACTCTGGTGTGATGTCAAATCCTCTTCCCAAATCTTTTCAAATGACACCCTTGTTATTTCTTATGTCAATCAATTCTCCCACAGCTGCAGTTATTATAAGATGTCTGAATCTCTGGCACAAATATAAATTCTTTACACCCACTATAGCCACCGAGGATCCTCCATAGGCTCCTTTGTTTAGCTGTGATTAAGTTTGTGCCTGACCTATTAGATCACAGTTTGATTCATTAGTTTCCAGCCAGAATGTTCTTGTTATTGGCGGGTATCCTGCGATTTGACAGGACAGTGGTGCGGTTTTGAATAACCCTCCTTTGCTCAACCACTGAAATATGAATTGCTCCATCACAGAGCACCTGCTGATATGATGCTTTGACAGATTGTTGCTTTTTCAGTGGTCAAAGTGGTCAAAAAGCATGCCACCAGCAATTGCTTTTTACTTTATCTTTTCAGTGTTAGATATTATTTGGGATGTAGAGAATTGCAGTTTGCAAGTGGATGGTGAAGGTAGATACACTTCAGCTCAGGTACATTTTGTTCATAGGCTGCATTTAAATAAAGAAACAAATGGACTCAATGGCATAAACAACAGGAGAGTCAACTTGAGATAGAAGCAAAGCATTTACAATTGGTTTATTTACAAGGAGAAGCCCTTTCCAAAATGAATAATTCACTGCATCATCCTCATAAATCCTCTCATGCCCTTCACAAACAAACAAACGTGCATTGCCGTCTTTCAGATCCATGCACACTGAGTCTTGGCACAGTAAAGGGTAGAACGCATACAGACCAGATACCTTTGTCAACTCACCTCAGCAGGATGTAATGATATTGATGACAGGAAGTCATCATGGAGGACATGTAACACAGCAGGAAATGTCTTAGGTGAAACATGTCCCCTCTCTCCTCATAAATTCTTTAGCAACCTGCCGTCACCTCACTCTTCTGGGTGCAGCAACATTTCTCCTGCCCTCTTTTTGCATTTTCTCTCTCTATCTCTTTTTTTTCTCAATAGTAGGTTGACTTCTAGACAAAAATGTTTAATTCACACCAATCGTCTGGTGATGTTTTCAAAGAGGCCATATATAATTATCCAAGTTACAATGAGAAAAAAGGAACCTGCAGAAAAAAAAACCATACAGACCAGTATGTGTGTATGCCACACATACTGGTCTGTATGTGTGGCATACTGAGAACAGTGACTAAGTATAAGTGTGTAAAGCAAAGTCTAGTATATGCAAAATTAAGAAATGAATATAGTCCTCCTGAACTCGCCTTTAGTCATCGATTTTTGGAGAGAATAATAATGTAAATGTGTTTTAAATGTGATGTTACCAGCCAGAACAACAAAGCTGGAATTGTTTTCACCTTGTGAGTCTGTGTTTGTAGCATGAACTATCACAAAAGTGGTTTTGAGTACTTTGACAGGTGTGTATTGCATTGTTTTTTCAAATTTGTGTTTTTATTTATAAGATTCTTTTAGGTGAAGGAAATATTCCTAAACATTTCAAGACCTTCTTCAGCAAATTCACAGGTTCATTCTTACATAACTCGTCAATCTTTAGATCTTCATCCTCCTAAATGATTTACTTCTACAGGTACATTTTCAATAAGATTTAGGGGAACCAAATTATGGAATGGCTTTTCACACTTAACAAAAAAATGTTCGTCTATAAAAAGTTTCAAAAGATGCTTAAAAGACAATCTTACCCCTGTTTGGTTACTTTCCTTATGTATTAAATGTATTCCATGTTTCAGTTTGTATTTTTAATCTGTATTTGTTGCATTCATAGGGACTTGTAGCATTACTTTTGTGTAGGAGTAAATGCAGGGGTACAAACCCAAATTCCCTTCATCAAAATCAAACCCGACTTATTCTCACACGCACATAAATGCACACATATGAACTTACACACACACACACACACACACACACACACACACACACACACACACGCACCACACACATACACACACACTCATGCTCATTCACATCTTGACTCTCACTTTTTCTTTGTTTTCTTGTTGTTTATAATGTATTGTTAATATCTTGTAAAAATGCTTTTTCAACAATATTTCATACCATATGTATATCATTTTTGTATTCTTATAGTACTGTGATTTTTAAAAAAATATTATATAGGTGGAGGCTTCAAATAAGCCCAGTGGGCTTTCTGCCTGTTCCTGCACTGTAATATCATTTATCATTGTTATGTTTTTTATATTTTTCAATTGTGCAAATAAAGTAAACTAAAAACTAAACTAACCTAAACTAAACAGCAGCTAGCAGACTTAGCTCCAGCAAGGGGAATGAGAGACAAAGCAAACAAACTCACACAGAGTAGTGCCATTGAAGAGTAAGCAGCACAGCAGCATCTAACCGGATCAAAATGACAGTTGTAGGTATGTTTACATCCTGTTTTTAATTTGCGGCAACTGAGCAGCTTGTTAGCTTTCTGTTCTGCAAGCTGGCTTTGCAGAGCACTTTTCCCTGGTGCATGGTTGTTTGGTCTTCGTTCAATAAACTGGGGTGCAGGACAGGACCAGTGTTCATCTTTGTAAGTTAGATAAGAAGCAGACTTCAGCAGGAAAACCAATGTGTTTGTTGTACAACGTCTGTGACTCTTCTGTTTTGTATCAGGGCTGCTGTCCTGTACAGTGTCACTTTCTACACTGCCTTTGACAAAACCCTGACTTTGGCCTCCATCTACGTACAGAGTACAGAGTACTTACAGAAAGAAGTCCTGAAAAGATTGCTATTTAATATCAGTTGGACACAAGTGTACTTGAACTGGAAAATACACAAGTGAGGTAGTGCCAAACTCAGCTGTGTACTCATATTACATAACATATTGGAGAAAAAAAGAAATTATTCAGAAGTCGAGCGGGTCCCAAATGGTGGCATCAAGGTGGAAAAATGCTTCGTATAACTATAACAGACTCAGCAGGCTGATGTTAAGGGTTTACTCCTGGTAATATGATCTGTATTTGGATATCTTTCCTTGGCAAAGTAATATGCACATTAATGCAAGGTATACTACAGCTGCCCACAACATGCAATGTAATGTGAATGTGATCGTGTTTGCCAGATCACCTCCAGTTGCAGTCCGCCTCATATTGCGATTGGATGCCAGCCAGAGTCGTCCAGGTGCAAATGCAGTCTGCACAGTGCGTTTACAGTTGTGAAAAGTAGTTCTCAGAGGGTTGAGACATCATGACACGCACACGTAACCTTCCACACAGCTTTACTGAAAAGGTGCCATGTGAGCTCCTCCCACCTGTCACTGCTCATTTCCCTCATTCATAATGAAGATGTACATACAGCTGTAAACACTCACAGCAAAACCAACCTGTTGTGCTATCTGATGCATCCTTAGAACCAGCCAATAAAGATCATGTTGTTTCTCTCATTTCAGCTAGAAAGTAAATACAGGCTGCACCTGCCATATGTTTTTATTGACTGTGCTACCTCTCCACCTGCTCCACTGCTTTGCATATGAAATGCATGAAAAGTGACATAGAGCCATAAAAGGGAAACGTATTAAAGCTGTGCAAAGAGTGTGTTTTTTTGTTTTTTTTCTTGTCCGGGTAGAATATATGCATTCAGATCATATTTTAATGTCAGATGAAAATGTAGCTCAGAAGTGTTTTTATGCCTGTGTACACTCTGGTTGAATGAGCATTGTGTTTGCATCTTGTCGCTCTCTGTGGTAGGTAATGCCGGTCATGTTGCTGAAGTACACTTTAGTACTTTTTTTATCTGTGTTACTATCTGACAGGTAAAGAAAAGATCAATACATTTTCTCTTTCTCAGTATGTGTCCGTGTCTCCCACTGAGCTGAAGAGAGTCTAGCTGTTCAGCTGAATCTACTAGTGAATTAGCAGCTTTACAGCCCGGCAGGTGCCTCATTAGAAATATATTAGTGCTGTTGTCAGTAACCCAGCACACCCTGTTTAAATGTCTATAGCTGTGTGTGTGAGAGAGATTATGTGTGTTTGTGCGTGTGTGTGGTTTAATTGGAGTTAATTCAGTGCAGCAGTGATCTAATACAGAAAGTGAACACACAGATTATTTTGTATGAAGTGCCTCACAGGCAGCTGTGTGTGTATGAGGTGGGGTTTCTAAAAGTATCTACAAGTCTCCTGAGCATATTTCTTATGTGTTATAATAACTCAAATTTCAATTTTGACTGCAAATATCAACCTTTTTTAGATTTTTTGTTTTACATGAAAGCCCGGTGCCTTTCACTGACACGAAATGTTGCCTTGTGCGTTGATACCGAGGGTTGCAACAAAACAACGGTATTTGACAACCAGGAATGAGACCAGGCGGTCTGAAAAGTTGTGTCCAACTCTGGTGCATGCAAGTGTGTGTTTGCAGAGAGTTCTGAAAGTTCTTGAAGTTTTCTTCCCCTAAATGAAAAGCTGCACAGATCAACCATACAGGCAGAACTAAACCTGTTGGCCAAACAACCGAGCAAAGTTTTGGGTGTTATCTTAATCAGATTGAAAACTGTGCATGGTGTCTGGGCATTACGCACCTCCTCTTCAGCAGTACCCTGTTGTAAGCCTGTGCCTAGTGCAGCCTTTGGAGGCTTCCACTCAAGCCCTTTTTGTTCAAATGGGAACTGGCGTGTGTGCTTTGGTGAAAATCCTTTTTCCTAGTCGCCACAGATGATGTTTTGTTTTTCTTAAAACTGCAAGTGCTGTTTAATCCCCTGCTTAGTTAAGATTTTGACAACGTCTTCCAGTTTTTTGTATGAGCCTGAGCTGTTAAATATACTAAACAGAGCAAACATAAATTCCCTCAATAAGGATTTAGAAAGGGCAGTTTGGAGATGCATGGGAGAGTAAGTGGTGTTTTCAACCATAATCCGACCCATTCATGTGCCATTTGAGATCTCGTCTGCTCAGCATGACCCCAGAATTCCCATGATTTATCACTGTGTAACTTCCTGTTTTTCGCCGCACATCACATTAGGAATTAAAATAAGATCGAAATCCCAAAGGCATCGGACAATACTGTTTAAAACCTATCCAGAACAGAACCCAATAAATAAATTCAGCCTACATGGGAAAAGGAAACATATTGCTGTATGAATATGTTTACCATTTAAAATGTTTGGCCCTTTTACCTTGATTTGTCATATTCTCTCAAATCGGATGGAATATGCTGGAATAAAATATGAATAAATACATTTTTAGTGCAACAAAAAAGACAAGTAAATAAAGTGAGGGAGAACTTTTTGGACTGCATGTCAAGACTCCGGAATTCCTTTATGTTGCTCAACCTGTGGCTTTTCTTTATGTTGTAATTCTAAAAACTGTAGGTTTCCGTGCCATTATTAGCAGAGAATTTAACAAGAAAAATGACTTGAAATAAACCAAAACATTTGCTTTTCTGTCCAATTTGACTTCAAACAAGGTTTCAGTTGATGAGGCTTTTTTGGTCAAGAGCAGAGAAACACTCAGTGAACTACAAAGTGTGGAAATTGACAGAGTTTAGTCTTTGGCTGCTGACAGAGTTAATTGGAGCAGAGCCGAGGTTTTTGAGGCTGCTTCCACAGACAATGAGATCTAAATTAACCAAGACTTTTAGACACAGTGCAACATATTGCTGGGTTCTTTATCCAGTGCATGTGCACATGGCTAAACATACAGTGTGTGGGTGTTCTCAGACACAGGAGCACACACACTGATGGAGAAATTGCTGTTATCTAGTCGTAATAAGAGTTCCACAAAGCAGAACATAAATTGAAAACAATCACAGTTCGGCTCAAGATGTGTAATACAACATTGACACTGTCTTTCTTCTCTTAAATGCACAGGCAAAGTAGGCCTTTACAAAGTTCTGCCCTGTAATAAGTTGTTGTGAATTTGTCACTCCAAATCAAGAAATATATTTTGAATATACTTACACAGCTTACACAGCAAAGAACATTTAACATCCATTTGTAATTAAGTTCTTATAGTGCGCTGCCAATTACCATAAAAGTCCAATAAGTAAGTTCACCATTAATATTTAGCATATCAGGGTTGATAGCAATATGTCAACGTTTTTCTTTGCCCAGTGCTGATGTTTACTGACATCACAAGGCATTTTGATCTCAATTCATGCATTTGTCATGGCTTCTGTGCTGCTTTATTGTTACACGTTGTACGCCTCTTACACTCGTACACTGCTTTTCAACCTGCTGTTAAGTCAATGTAGAAAAACATGCCTATTTGAGGTATAAACTATCTTAACACTCAAGCCTTTCGCTGCAAAGTAGCATAATGAAATACAAAAAATGCTAAATGAATAAACATAATATGATGAACACCTGAGGCCCCCTCTGTAGACCTTCACTTTAAATTGCTCAATAGAAT
This sequence comes from Anoplopoma fimbria, assembly GCF_027596085.1. Lineage (NCBI taxonomy): Eukaryota > Metazoa > Chordata > Actinopteri > Perciformes > Anoplopomatidae > Anoplopoma > Anoplopoma fimbria. The sequence goes on along the minus strand of NC_072472.1, from coordinate 12,353,474 downwards.
AGCAGATGAATAACAGAAGCCGTCTCTTCTACAACATAAACTAATGGAGTCCTTATGTAAAAAGGAAATGCATTGCGGATATCCATTAATATAAAATTCAGGATATAGTAATGACCACTGCTGCTGCCTACAACACTTGGAAAGAATTGACTGAATGGTCTTGTAGTCAATAGTGTTTTATATAGTGTATTAGTGTATTAAATTAATGTATATTTGTATTAATTTCTAATATGCACAGTGACCTGTTTCAAAAGTAGTTGTATTGAATATCACACAAATTAGAGAAGGCTCAAGAGTAGAGAGGAGGGACGATGATAACTTGACAACAAAGGCGCCAAGGAAAATGAAGATGAGACTCTTACAAAATCCAGTGGGGTATACACAAAAAACTATTTTGCAGAGTGCTGTTTGGATTTTTAAGTATTTAATACTTTTAATTGATTTAGGTCAGCCTCGATAGCAGCGCCAATGCTGTCAGTAGAAGTCTCCATTGTTGTTATTATTACCACTTAGTTTCGACGCACATTATTCTTCTGGTGAGATTCATTTCAAGTAGTCATTTGAAAAAGTCTTCTGTTGATAATAGGGTGTACAGTAGAAGACTGACGGTCTTCTTGCATGTGTGTGTGTGTCTCTGTGTGTGTTTATATTATTATATATATATATATATATATATATATATATATTGTTATTAAATATTCTGAAAGAAAAACTCCCAAGTATGAGTAGTCCCGGTGATAAAATATGAGCTGTTAAGATAACAATAAAAAAAAAAAAAACATTTTGGTCAGAGTTTTTCTTTCTTCTGATCACACACAGACACATACACATACACACTTTTTTTCTTCCTCTGTCTCTACTCTGTGCCATTATCATTTAGGTAATTTACAAGCAGTTGCAAGGCCTCTCTGAGGTTGTGCTCAGACAAAAACATGTCTTCAGATATTTTGGTCTTACGAGAGCAGATAAGCTGTGAGTGTGTTTGACAGCAGTGATGTACTTAAATGTTTGAGTTCCATGCTCTGTCCAAATATTCATTTTTCAAGTTTTCACAAAACAGGAAGAATCTGGTTACTCTCTGAGGCTGTATAATACACACAACCAGGGATTTAGTACTGCACGGCAAACAAGGACAATCTGGGTTTTGCGTGTGTGTGTGTCATTTACTTTTCATAAATGAATTAGGATCTTAAAGCTGATATAGTAGTAGTCCTACCGTTAATATTTAAGATTTTTGGATCCTTAACCCAGTGGTTCTCAAATGGGGGTACGTGTACCCCTGGGGGTACGTGAAGGCACTCCAGAGGGTACGTGAGATTTAAAAAATATATATTTAAATTAGCATCCATTCAAAAATCCTTTAAAAATAGTTATTTAATAAATATTCAATAAAATATAAGTGTAAGTTCATAAACTGAATTCAATGCAACAATGCAATCTTCAGTGTTGACAGTTTAATAAATCAGACACTGATGGCACAGCGCTGTGTATTCCATCTTTTTTTCAACCAAAAATGCTTTGCGCTGGTTAGGGGGTACTTGGCTGAAAAAATATTTCACAGGGGGTACATCACTGAAAAAAGGTTGAGAACCACTGCCTTAACCAAAGGAGACATTAAAGCTGAGCTTAGTAATTGAACACACACACACACACACACACACACACACACACACACACACACACACACACACACACACACACACACACACACACACACACACCCATTCATACACACTCAGACATACATACTTGCACCTTGTCAGCAATTGTTCCAGATGCGTCTCGACAGGTAAAGCATCCATCAACACATTAGTGCGTCTTTATCCATGTCAGTGCAGCTGGACACCTCAGGATGTGCTCCTCCACACACACTGCTCAGTTTCCTGCAGCAGGTAGAGCTGAGCTTGTTGCGCAGCAGCAGCAAAAGCAACAACAGCAGCAGCAGCAGCAGGACAAGCTGTGACTGGGTGTTTGCTCATGATGACGTTAAGTCAATCCACAGAGGCATTAATGTGTTTACTGAAGAAAAGTTACCATTTTCCACCTTCTAAAGATCACTTTGTTCACTGAGGTGAGTTTGACTGCCTAATGTTAGATTTTATGTCAATGACCCGAGCTAATGTGCTGGCTCTCTTCGGTTGGCACAGAAGCTATAGTGAGGTATCTTAAGGCTCCCTCTTTGTGCCTCATTAGTTTTGCTATCGTTTGATTGGAGCAGATGAGCCTCTACTTTACTTTTGGCTTCAGACCAGGGCTCATTACCCCACTATACTCTCGCTCTCCGTCCATGCTTACCTTTTTTCCCTCTCTCTTTCTCCCTCGCACACATACACAGAAGCCATTTGGAAACAGTAGCAAGTGGAACCATGCTGTTCAAGAAATGTCATTAATAGATTTATTAGAATTGTCATTTATATGTTTGCACAATCTGTTATCAATAGCTGCAAATACAGTCAAATACAATTCAATTGAAAAAAAGCACAAAACACAGCCTCCTTCATAATTTGGAGCTGCCAATGATGACTGACAATGAACGGCGTCTCAGCCCACTCTCCTTGGGAATGCATATGCGGAAATGTAGATTAATGGATCTTTCTTTCCTCATAAACACACTCTTTGCCGCAGTCACTCAGCTAAAAAGCGGATAGTCTCTGATCCTTCTTCACTTTACTGTTTCCTCTCCATCTTGAAGGGTAGATGACCCCACTGTTGTGTGTGAATGTAAATGAGCAAACTGTGATTTGTAATGTTGAGAATACAGTAAAACAGTAAAAGTGAATCCATAGGGGAAAATGATTGTGTTAAATTATATGGAACTTGATGCATGAAGGTAATAACCAAAGTTTTTCTTTTTTTTCCCTCATTCTCTCTGCTTTTACTATCTCTGTCTCTCCAGGTGAGTCAATATTTTGTGGTGAAACCATCTCTGAAGTGCTGGATTTGTGAGTGACAGAAAACACATACACACTGTTTATTTGTCTAGTGATGACAGGTGGACATTTCTTTAAGTCTGTTCGAGAAGCTTTTTGAGTACACCATTACATTTCAACTTTTTCAAGAACCTCAATGCCATTCAAGCAGGCCAAGCTCTAGTTCATCTTTCTCTTCGCTCTCATGAAAAATGTCCAACCAGGTCTGTCCAGTTATTGCTAAGAAGCTTTTTTTTGGCAGGTTTTCTAGCCGAGAGCCATCTCAGATACATTTTCACTAGAAATGGGAGAATCCATCTCAGTTCTTTGAACATGGGTTAACCAGGGGAGATCACCAAGCAATATTTTACAGCACACAGTTTGACATCTCAGAAGCAGGTAAATCCTTGTTAAACCCTAAGAGGCCATTCCTGCATTTCTGTTACTGCCAATGTTATTTGGCCAAAAGCAAGGAATAAGTAGTACATTGACCGACTACACTATTCCCTTCTCTCTGTTGTGTTTCAAAGAATCCCTTTGCCTGTTCCTGGAGCCAAACTTCTACAATGTAGGCTCTTGTTACCGTTGATATGGTGCAAAAGTTATTCAGTTCAAGATGTATATTAAAGGTTGTCCAGGGGTTTGTAGTTACACCAAGCCAAATCTATGTTTTAATTTGTATTATGATAAAACATGGTTAGAAGGTAACAATTATCCGAAACAGTGCTGAACACGTGGCAACTACGATGTGAGCTCCTGAGCAGTGCCAGTCTCTTCAGTTCAGATGCTATACTAATTAGCTATTGGAAAGAAATAAACAATTTCTGCCAAAAAACATTTTGTTGACCGTCTTGCCACTTAGCACAGGCTGCAACATGTTCTTTCCTGTGTTCACGGGTCCAATGGTTGAATTACAAAGTGGACTACTGAAATCAGCTCATAAGCCTCATGTGGACCCCCACACTTGATGGCACTTGAGCATTGCACAAGGTACACATTTTCTTTTTTTAAGACCATTTTTTATGTTTTCAGTACACGCTGTTCTCCCTTACACGTCTCTGTCGTCTATTTTCTGATATCAGCTGTTCTTTTTATTTCAACCATTTTAGAACTTTAGAACATTTTTTTTTCAAAGTTTTAGCTCGCGGCAACATGTAAAAACTCATTAAGCTTTGAATCAGGACAATGATGTAATCGGAGACACAAATTCATGGCAGCACTAATGCAGTTACATTCGTAAAGAGTGCTTATCTGCTAATTTGAGCACACAGGCACAACTATTTTTCTGTAGCAAGTGTGTTGCACTTAATTATATTTGGTAATAGGGCACAGAGATTACTGAAAATATTTGTTGTTAATATGTAAACCGTTTTTATTTTCCATTTACTTTAATAATGAGTCTTAATGATCAGTTATTCTTTTGTAGCCTCTGGTATGTTGGGTGGTGGGAGGTACAGTAGAGAATCACACTTTACCCTCTCTTCTTTGCCGACTGTTGCTTTGAGACTGTTGACTATGGTTGTGCCTCAGGTATTATAATTGGAAAATTGCTTTAGACTTGATTTGCATACACTCACTTAATAAATTAGGAGCTAAACTACATACATTTCCACCTATTAAGTGATTGCAAACAGAAGTAACTATTTCATCTCTTAGTAAATAAAGCCTGCATCTTAAAATTCCAAATGGAGCCACATGCATCTTTAATACTCTGGGGATCTGTATGCTCTGCTCTGTCTGAGTTTATGCATCAGGGTTCCAAATAGGGATGAGACGATCTATCCCCAATGATGAAAAAAACTTAACCGTGGGGAATTTACAATATCGGGATAATCGTAAATATATCCTCACAAAGGATTTGAAAAAGGTGTCTAGCTCACAATCACGGTAGAGAAGTGAAAAATAGAGGCTGATATAAAAAACACAGTAATCGCAGGATTCCGCTCTAACCTGGCTTAGCTAAGGTGCTGAAGTATCAGAGTTCAAATTATAGAAGAGATATCTGGACGCATAGATCTATACAGAGTACACTTTATAAAGAATACAGAAAGTATCATGTAAGAAAGAACAGACACAAAATGTTGTTGTTTTTGTAAGTTATACTTAATTCATGCAGGGGGAGTTTATGATTTAATTTGACCTCATTTAAGATTGTTTGTTTGATTTTCACAAAAAAATGATGTTCACCAAAAGGATGTGTGTCCTATCTGGGATGCAATACAAATATTTTTTTATTGACACAATGTCAGGTAAAGATCGTTTTAAGACTTTTAATCACATTTTATTGATCATCTTTAATATTGTAAATCTCTTGGTCAGGAGATTTGTGACATGCATTTTTCATTTTGGCCCCATGTCCAAAAGGTCTTTTTCATTTTTCTCTATGTTATAGATCTAGTTCGTACGCCCACTTCACCACTTGTGGATGAACATAACTTCTCACTGGTATAGATGACTTACTGAGAGTTTTGAAATATGCTGTTGGTATTTTGTCATTATTAGTTTAGTGAGTTATGTCGCACACACACACATTCACATTGATCTGTTTTGCACTGGCCTGAGCCTATATGCCTATGGTTGGCTGAACCAAGTGCTTCTTTGGGAGTTAAAATATGATTATTTTTGTTTTGAATCCTGTTTGCCACTGACCTTTCAAATGTGTCCAATCTGATTACAGTTGGGCAGGTAACTTCAACAACAAAAAGAAATATCACTGATTTTCCAGAGATGTAATATTAGTCTAAATAAATAAAAAAGTGTACAGTATATGAGCTTTTTCATTTTTAGTATAACATCAACTACTATATAATGACATAGAAATACACTGACCCTGCACCCAACCCAAAGGTGAGTGCCTTTGAGACCATTTATTCTGGGTAGACAGTGCAACCTTCAAATCCTCAACCAAAATGACCCTATTTCTAACTCTAACTCAGGAAAACCCTGACCCAGACAGAGCCTGTTACATTGTTGAGGTTTGAACTGAGAAAATTTACATCACTGCTTGTCTGTCCTCCTCAGCCACCAGCGATGGGTCCATCGGAGCTCACAGCAGATTTAGTTTTTTTATTTTTGGAGATATTTGTACCAACATTACATAAATAACTTTCAGACGTCCTAGATTCTTGAACATATCTTACAGTCAGATTATACCTGTTTAAACATTAACTGATAACATTTTGCTTGTAAGCAAGTTGTACATCCCAAACTGAATTGTCAGTTTGAAGCACTCCGCAATACTACAGAACATCTTCAGGCTTAACTGAACAGCACTTCATCTGTTCCCAAAAAAATCTTGAACACTGAAACTTGCAGAGTGAAGAATTTTAACTTGAAGTATAAACGTGAGTGAAAATGTTAAAAAGATATCATATTTAGATATTTAATCAGTCCCTTCGCTCTAGCACTTCCCCATAACTGACTGCCATGTACATTTATGCGTACAAATACACAAACACATGCACCTATTTGTAGATGATGATTTCCTTGTACATACTTCCTCTTTTGTGCTTTAATTTTCTCCATTTGTATCTGCTCTTCTTCTCACCATCCTCCCTTCTCTTCCTTAAAACCAGTTTAATGAAGCTGCTGGACTGAATTCAACCAGCCCTCTGTAACCTCATTCTACCCTCCAGTCCTCCACCAGGACATTAAGAGAGCGGCCCCTCCCAATGTCCTCTGTCTTCTTTTTATACAGACACATAGGCACACAAGCACTCCCACAAACGGGGAACATTTGGCTTGCAAACACACACACACACACACACACACACACACACACACACACACACACACACACACACACACACACACACACACACACACACAGTCGGGCAGACGCGTGCATAGACACTCTCCCAGCTGTCTCTGGTAAAACATTAAACACTCAGACGTTTGATCATGCAGAGTAAGGCCGACTACAAAAATAGTAACAAATGAACCCTCAGCAAAAGTGAAACTGTTGTCCCATCTCTGTGTGCTTTGATTGGAGCATACAGCACGCAAACCCACCATCCCAAAAAAGAATAGCAGTAAAACCATACTGTAGCAAAACACATACATCTGGTCTGCATTAGCACGGCATTACTCATCTGGGATACATGCCCCTGCAATTGAGACCACCCTTCTGGTTCTCTTAAGTGGTTACTGGAGTCATGAACTACTGGTTTGGCTCATCATAAAATGAAAAAAAACAATAAAAAGAGAGAAAAACAAAGAATTACTATCTGCTATGCATTAACAGAGCGTGTCCAAATTGGTCGTAAAGCGCCATTTTTATCCTCTAGATTGTGTGTATTTCCTTGTGGGATCAGGGAACTGGCTTTGTGGTAGAGCTTTTATGATGTGCTACAGCCCAGTGTTCTTGTTTGATCGTCATACGATTTGATTTAAATGCTTGAATATGTGTTTGTTAGGAAAACTCCTGTGAGGCTGTAGGCCTCCTTCCTCCTCAGCTCATAGTTTCTGACCAATGAGAGAGCAACTTATTAGCTTTACTCTTTGCTTTTATGGATAACCTAGGCTGTCCTGATTAACACAGTTGATCAAATACTGTACTGAAACTCAACAAAGGACTCAAGAACAGAGTTGCACTTTTTTTTTTACATGAACAGAAGATATAATCACACAAACAATGAACACACTTGAAAGCTGTCAAATCTCATCACCTTCTGTGCCAGTTCCTCTTCCTTCCCTCCTTTTTTTGTGTGATCTACCACATTCCGGGCTGTAAACAACCTCCAAACTGGCACAGGACTGGCCTAGACTCCCTTTCCAGACACCAGGAGCTGTCATATCCCTTTCAATGCCACATCTGATTGGGAACACACACACACACACACACAGGCAAACACTTCACAAACTCGCACAACCCCCCAGGATATTGGAAAGACCTAAGCCCATGGAGCAGTTGGCTCTTCTGTGCTCCACCAAAGCACCAAGAAACACATCAAATAGAACCAAATCTGTGACTGGGTTGGCAAACACCAAGGCAGCAGCAGTTGCATTAAAAAGAAGAAAAAAAAGACAGTTTTAAATAACTCTCGTAATTTGGCCTTTACTGTTTCAGAGCTGTTGGAAAATGCAATAAAATTGAAGTCGTATGCAGTCCAAACTCAAAGTGACAAATTCACTCAGTTCTAATTAAATGTTAATTTTGCTTAATAGTTGAGTAAGCTCATGTGTGAATGTGCAAATTAAAATCAGCTCATTAAGTGTAGAGGGCTACGCTTAAATCAGTATGTAAATCAAGAGGGATTGTGATACTGCTACAGATTTTATGAACACACACTGTGCAGTATCTTTTCTTACTTGCTCATGCATCTGTTAGCATCTACACACTGTCATTGAATCCCAGTTTCCTTTGGACTAGATAGGTATGTGGCTGAAGTTACCATGTTCTCTGCAGGGCGTTGTGTGAGGTCAGATAAGGAGGGAGTGTGTGTGTGTGTGTGTGTGTGTGTGTGTGTGTGTGTGTGTGTGTGTGTGTGTGTGTGTGTGTGTGTGTGTGTGTGTGTGTGTACACAAGGCTAACTAGAGGAGACTGAAAGGCAGACAGGGAGGGCTGGGAGAAGTTTGTGTGCAGTGTGTTTGGACGTCACCGTGGTTCTGTTATTGTATCTCTGAGGTTAACCTCAAGCTGCAGGAAGGAGCCAGCAATAACAGAGCTCAGAAACCCACGGTACAATGTTTGCTGCTCTAACAGCCAACACAAATGTGGGCATTACTGGTGTCTGGCAGCACTATAGGGCGCCTGTTTGAGTCATGACACGTGGCAAGATTGCATAGCTGTCGGAGTGACTGGCCTGTTTCTGAAAGGTCGCGGATCTGAACCCCCTCAGCAGTCAGTCACACACAAACACACACACTCACTGGGGCACCCTGCCTAGTCACCAAACCCTGCACCTGCCAACTCCCTCAGTTTGATTCAGTTCACCAAAGCTTTATTGTTATGAATAGACAAACCGGGAACATCAAAACATTCCAGTAGCACAGAATCATGCGTAGCTTTTGTTTTGAATGTCCATCATAAAGATTTAAAAGTTTAGAAAAATGGTCAGGTAGAATGCATGAAAACTTCGATAACATGAATTTTCCCAGTAATAAAACAGTCACTACAAGACAACAAAGTGAACTGGCAGCTTATTAAGATTTAAGGAAAGGGAATATATAATTATTCTAAACCCTTTTGATAAGAGCTGAATCAAATGGAAAATCTGTGTTTTATAATAGCATTAAAAATAACCTGTAAGATTATAAGAGCTACTGCCTAGGTCAGATGTTCTCTATTTTTACAGTGAACTTCAGTATTTCTTAACTTGAAACACTGAGTTTTGTGGTGTAAGGTTGGTTTGGCTTCTTTTTTTATTATACAGGTTGTCGTGAGAAAGAGCTTGGTTGCTTCATTTCTCTGTATATAAAAATCATTGGGATTTTATATTCAAAGGGGGTACAGAGCCTCTTTCTCCACTCGTTTATTTCCAGAAAGGCTCTCATATGTGTCCCAGATGAATTGCTGGAGATAAAAGTAGCCTTTTGGTGGATGTAAAATGGAGTTAGATTGAGTGGGAGGGAACCGTGGTCTGGGGTCTTGGCTTTGTTGCCATTAAATATAAGCTTGAGAAACACCACAAATTGAGGGCCCAGCCTTTATATTAGATAATTCTGGGGCCCACTGGTACAAAAAATGCATTAATGAGAAACACTACAGACAAAACACACATGTGCACACTATTGTAGATTGTTTTCCTTTCTCTTCTTCTGTCTTTCTCACATGTACGTTAAGTAGACGCTTCAAAACTCTTGGAAGATTGGATAAGATCTTGCAATACACAGGACAAGAGAATTGGCGGAGCCTTTTTGATTTGTAGGAGTAGATCTAAAGTACAGTATCACATGGCTTCACTTGATGTTTTCATGTGGTGTTTGTTTCAATTCAGTGTGGCATCTTATTTGTCTGTCTATTCTATGACTCCCTGATGTTCTGATGTACTATAAAGCTCAGACTGAGGCATCCGAGTTTGGTTTTAATTGCTTATTAACGTCTTAGCTCTTGAGAATTTGAGTGTTTAAACATAACAAACATACCTCTGAAGTGTCCTGATATCAATATCACAAGCAGCGCTGTCACCGTGTTCCTTTTGTGCCGACCTAAGATCAAACACAGCGCTGATATGGGTTTGACCTGAAGGGGGCAGGGACTCTCTCGGGAAGATTTACTGTGGACCATGTGAGAGCCAATAAACACTCCATTCAAGCAGAGCGATGACACGGAACAGGCGGATATTCGTGTGTGTGTGTGTGTGTGTGTGTGTGTGTGTTGGCATGTGTGTTCAGCCCCGCGCTGCATGCGCTCCATCTTTTCGGGTCCAAAGTATCCTGTGACACTTCAAGATCAGAGAAGCAAGAAATTGGCACTTGTGAGCACCATTTAGCAGGCTTTGATGTAAAATAATGGTTGAGGTTAAGGCAAGTCTTACGGGTGGAAAAACTGATCGAAAGTTGAACAATTGTCCTTAACCATAACAGCACAAGGGTGGATTGTTTTCTCAATTGATTTTTATCTGAGTGCGGTTTCATGAATCGTTAAGGGGGGATGTTACTGTCCTCTGCCCCATCAGAGTCAACATGGCCCCGCATGGAGAATGGAGGTTTAGGATTGAGGCTAAAAGGTTGATTGCATTAGTGACTTCTATCAGGATTCATTTGAAGAATGGTTTAGAAACAAAGAGATGGGTTTTGAACTCGGAGAGTGACCTTGACATTTAGGTGTCCAAGCAATCTTACCCATTGGGATGTGTGTGTGTGTTTGTGTGTGTGTGTGTTGGCTGCAGTAGATCCACAAGAGCATACAGTGGAAAAAAACACTCGGAGTAAAGCTATTTTCTTTTTCTCTCTTTCTGATTGCAACATTCATTCATTAATTATGAAAGAAAGCGAGTTCAAATAGTGTGTCAAATTTTGGCTTTTTTTTTTTAAGAAATGATCTGGCAAACAGAATTATAAAGAAGTGCAGTCTGAGGAGAAGCGAATGACAGGGGGGGTTTAAGGACACGAGAGAGAGAACTAGATCCCAGAGTAGGATAGGGGTCAAGAAAACATTCCATCACACACGCATAGATACACACATGAATGCACACGCAAATGCACGCATGCATACCCCTGGGGGCACACACATGAGAATCTTTCTGCTCTGTGCTCACTGTGAAGTAGAGCGTAGGTAGCCATGACGATAGCATACATCATCATGGGAGTGGGAGTGAGCGAACAAAGGATGTGAAGGAAATACAAAAGAAGGTGAAACTAAATAAAAAAACATGCAGTGAATTCTGCCTTTATTTAACTCAACTGCAGAGAGCATCTCGACGTAAAAAAAAAAAAGGAAAATAAGACATTCCTTTATATTTTTTACTGTTTTATTTTTTATTTTAATGTGACATTTCTCCAATTTGTGATCTTCTCATGTATGAATTTGCATTTTTCATACTTCAAACACTATATTTTAGTATTCATATGGGTACCTACATGGGTTGATATTTTATCAACTGTCAACAGTGGTTGTTGTTTTTGTTGTTTTTTTCCCGATTATTTATCTTCATTTCTTTAACTGATTAAGTTCTCCATGTTTGCAATAAAGCCTTCACATGGCTGGTCTTTCAGGTGTTTTGTAACCCAAGTTATGAGTAAGGCATATTGTATGAAGGAGCGAAGGAGAAATTGGGTGAGAAGCTTATTTAGGGAATAGTGACCTACATGGTAATATACAGTAAAACGCATTTCAGACTGCATCCTTCCCAGGTTGTTACATAACTGTCTTTCCCGGAAGGGATAAGAAGGTGATGAGAGATTGGATTACAACCTTCGACTTCGTCCTTCACAAACCAATAGTTTTAATAATCTTGCTCTACCCCTGAGGTCAGTGGTAACAACACACTGCGTCACATGGACACAAACTTACGCATTTGCTCCCATGTAGAGTGAGTTTGATCAGACCCCAGATTAAAGAAAATATCTTTAGCGGAGCAGTAACACACATAAAGTTACGGTTCAGTTATTGGTAGGTGCTATTTAAATGCATTGTTCTCACCTCTATTCTTGTCTACCTCAGTCTCCTCTACATGTGATGGATGGTCTGCCTCATTATTAATACTAATATAGGTCTGTTCTGTCTGCATCCACTGGCTGTAGTCCTTGCAAATTGAATTTGGCTTGGACTTTTTTTTATTCACTCCCTCACCGTTTCCACTGTGTGTGTCTAAGGGTGTGTGACTAAGCTGACTCGTTTTCACACCATCTGAAAACATTTGCGTTATTCTCCTCCTGTCGAAACGTCTGAGTAGATGAGTGTGTACCTTTTGCACAAACCCCATTTTATTCAAATGACCTTGTATCGACCTAGATCACGTCAGCTTTATCCAGAGAGAAAAGGCCGAGTGCTGAATCCACAGCCTTTCTTTTCTTATCCACTCTTCGTACTTTAACGTTGTCAAGTCCCGGCTCCTGTTCTCTTTATTCTTCTCACTTTCACACGACTTCTATTTTTTTTTTCATTATATCTAGTTCCAAAATCTTATGTGGTTTTACGACACTGCTGCAGAACACTTACCCCTACCAAGTAGCAATTTCAAAAAATAGGCCCTTATTCTTTCTCCCTGACTTTGGCTGTGTGACTCCCATACTAAATGAGCCCCCGTCCAATGCTAGGGAGATGAAAGATGGGCAGAGACAAGTCTTACCCCACTTGCTTTCTCCCTCCCTCCTTCTCTTGTCTCCCTTTCTGTTCTCCATTCTATCTCATGCTGCCTTCCCCTGCTGAGCTGTAATCTGACAGATGTTGAAGAAACAAATTTATTAATTATGACTGTTTCCCCTCATCTGTGTGTGTGTGTGTGTGTGTGTGTGTGTTTGCATGTGTACACAAACAGGACGCGTGCTTTGGCCAGCATGCGATGTGTGATCACGCATACACCTGGTGCATTTACACTTTGTCCGTCTCTCTCAGCCATCAATACACTGCTGAGGTGTAAGCTGGGTGTGATGATCCTGTCATGGCTGGCCAGCTGGCTCTTGCCTTTTCTGCTTGTTTGGATGGTAACACATTACCATTCGGGGAACAACATAGACATCCCAGTTCCCCGCCTTCCTGCCTGCTATTGTATGAGCACAGTGTAGCTGAACATGGCTGTATTCGACCTCTAAAAAGCTCAACTCTCGCAACCTTCGGATCCTTTTATCGGTCACATTGTAGGCTTGGCGTTTTTTGGTATGTACATTATCTTTGTATCCCACTCTCTCAGTCACACTGTCTGTTCCTATTTGTCTTTGCTACACCATTTACAGTACCTTTTCCCCAAACTTTTACCTATTCCCTTGCCCTTTGTTACCTCCATCTCATCTCCTCCTTCACATTCACTTTGTCCCATCAACACATTATTTCCAGATGTCCTTTCCCTCCAATGTGTTTTCTCACCTCTTCTTCACAACCCCATCTATCAGCTTTCCTACTCTGCTCACTCATCTCTCTGCCGTCACTGGGCAACCTTCTCCTCTTGCTCTTGTTGAGCCTATCATTAGGGACCATTAAGGTTTTTAGCTGTTCCACAGAGAATGATGGAGTCACTCTGACACCTTCAGGGGATAAATTAGGTGGGAGGTATGGAGGGAGCAAATAAGAGATGAAAATGAAGAGAGCACATGAAATAAAATATAAAAAAATATATATTATAGATAATGCAAAGACCAACTAGAAAGAAATGTAATGCATGAGATTGTGGCAAAAGTACAGATGTGATTTCAGATTGATGATGATGATGATGATGATGATGATGATGATGATGATGATGATGATGATGATGATGAATTGGGTGATTTAGAAAAGGATGAAAATGTGTGACAATGTGAGGAGTTATGATGATGCACATGCTTGTGTTATTGTTAATCTTGGTAGAACAATGCAACATAATAGTGAGATACACACTGGGATAGTAATACCCTGTTGGTGTGTGTGTGTGTGTGTGTGTGTGTGTGTGTGTGTGTGTGTGTGTGTGTGTGTGTGTGTGTGTGTGTGTGTGTATATGTGTGTGTTTGGGTGCATTTCAGTGGGTATTCCGTAACATAATTCATGACTTTCAAACACTTGGCTGCTCAACCGTTTTATTTGTCTCCGGCAGCTCCGTGTTGATGCATATAGTAGTAATACCGTTGAACTGCACTGGAGTTATGTGCATTAAATAAATATATTAAATAAATCATATTTGTACAATACCTAGCATGTACTACATCTGTACTGTATGTCAGGTCCCATATACCATTAAATCGGTACTGTAAGTGTGAAGGAGAGAGATCGAGAGAAGGAAAGAGATCTATCAAAATGACGCTTACAGGTTCCTAGACTCGTGTGCTGCTCAGCCGAAGTGGAGTAGTACTCCCTCAGCTCATGCCTGGTACTCACACATCTATTTTAATTTCGCTGTTCACTGTCAGTCTTGCCTGACTAACATGTGATCAATATGGGCAGACATCCATGTAATTATGATAGATTGGATTTCTCTGAGCATGAAACTTGTGACGTGGGGCAGGGGGATTGTGACATGGTTAGTAGGACATTAGGACTGCTCTCATTAGACAGAAATTACGCCGCTTCTTGTTTCCAGAAAATGTCGGCAGTTCCCCATGTTCACCTCCATCTGAAGTTCAGATCATTCATGAGGGTCAATCCTTTTTCTCGTCTATTTGCACTGTTCTTGCATCTACTTTAAAACACATTAGTAGTGAACTTCAATATACTGTTAATGATTAGGTATTTGTGCATTCATTCCATACCTTTGGAAAGAGCCCTTTTCCTTCAGCTTGGAGAACGGAGAACAAAGCCCGGCTGCAGTCAAGGTAACACGGTTATCAGCATTCACTGGGTCTTCTCTTGACTTTGTCATTTCCTCTGTCTATCACATCTCATACATCCCAGGCTTTGTATGTGTGTGTGTGTGTAGGATGTTTGCATATGTGCTTAGCATATTGTGCACTTTTATTGCTGGTGGATCGTTCATATAGTTCGGCTCTCCATGCATTCTCATGGCTTATTATTGCATAGAAAAGCATCTTTTATGGAGATAAATGTATGCTCCACTTCCTAGAAATGACGTGCGTTGTTTCTCTAATGGGTTGAGGGATTGATGGACACAGATGGAAGACCTGAACAATACTGCACTATAGTTACTCTGGTTGCAACAGACACGTCTTTGGTATTAAACTATTTCCAATTAGATGAAAAGGAGAGAATTGTCAAGTAGTAAATCTTAATAATTAGGTACATGAGCGCATCTCTACGAGTTTAGACACACCTTAAATAGATATTCATGTCAGACAACAGAGAATTTAAATAGAAGTTGTATCTTTAAAGTATCTTTTTGGTTACTGCTATCCCATGAGATAGGCTGCAATCATTAAAGGGGCCTGTTTGTAATGTCTTAATTACCTTTCTGATTAATTACCGAATGTCAGGTCAAGTTACACAGTTTTGAATGAGTTTGAGTAAGGTGTGAGACCCATCAAACAGAAGCACAGCATCCATTTTGGTTTGTAAAATGTATAAATATTTGAGGGATTTTCTTGTGTTCTCTCAGTAACATTCAGCAGCCTCTGCTGTTAGTTACTAGTCATGTTTTGCCTCAGGAAGTAAGTAGAACATTTTACAACAATTGTTTCTGTGGCATGTACTTGTGGTTTTGTTAGTGGTTACCTCAGGGTGGAGTTGGCGTTGAGGTATTGTTGCCTTGGGACAAAGGTATGTCAGAAAATCGACATACAGATGCTGCAAACCACCCAAACCAACTTTATTACTGAATATCATTAAATTGTGTTGATATATGGGACATCAACAGCTTGTAGATATCAGAGAACTTCGGTGTGTGACATCAGTAAAACAATTGATCAGTTATTCACAAAGTGGAGTACAGGGACCCCCAGGGGTCTGTGGCACTCTGCCAATAGGTACACAAAATGATTTGCTATAAATTATGAAATTTTGTTGTACCATTAAAAAGTGCATATCTACAGATGGGGACAATTTGCGGCAATAAAACAAACATGGTGACTATTTCACCCACCCACATTAGCTTTGGGCCAATAAAAACACTGATATGATTGTGACGTCAATCTGTCATTAATCAGTCACTTCACTTACTTTAATGCACATATTCCAATCAAAATGTTCTGAAGTAGTAAGCTCAATTATTAAGATGTGTTCCGCAACACTGTTATGATTTGTCCAGAATAAAGAGTGATTCGTCATTATTTTAAGCATTTACTGAAAGTCAGCTTTAGACTGGTAATATTAAATGTCTGGATTTATTAGGACTTTGCCAGTCTTGCTACTGTTCATTTTACGAAAGCTTTTAAGATCAATTACTTTAAAAGTATAAATGCTCTCAAGTTGAGGCCAAATGATTGTTGAATAAAATGACCCTCTGGTTAAAAGAATAAAAGTGGTATTAAACGATTCAAACAGATCTCAGGTATTAAGGGTTAAAAAGTTGAAGAACATAAACAGTTCGAACCGTATAAGAGTACAAATGGTAGTAGGCATATGCTTGATCGGCGTAAAGATTATTAGCGGGTCCTGCTGCAGACAACAAAAAACCAGATGTGAATGTTCAATTGCGGTGTGTTTTGGAGCGTAGCACTACCGGGGAGACAACAGCAAAAGGCATGCTTCTCCTTGTGTATGCGTTTAGACAGCGCAACGGCCACAAGCTTCAAGTCAGACGACCCTAGAGATCTGGAGGAGATATAAGGAGAAATAAAAGATATGAGATGTATGATGCAATCTCACTAAATGCCGTAGGAACAAACAGTGAGACGTTGAAATCAATTCTGCTCTACACTAGGAGTCAGTGTTGAGAGGTCAGAACTGGGGTACCGGTGAGAAGTCTAACAGCAGCTTGTTGAGCCAGCTGCAGAAATGATGCACTAGAGTGACTAATAGCAACATAAAAGGAGTTACAGAAGGCTAGGTGAGAGGAAATATTGGTGATAATAACTTCCTCCAGATCATGAGGCAATAATGAAGACAATCAATCATTCTTGTGAGAAAAAACTAAAATAAGGCCCAGGTTGAATATAACCAGAGTTGATGCTTAATCATATTTAGGACGTAAGTGTACCATTACAATGAATTCACACACTTGTGTGATACAAAGGGGAAGCATAGCCCGAGGTGTGGTGAATTCAAAATTTTCTGCAGCAGCGCACCTCCAACAACGCCAGACTGTTCCTGTTGTGTCGAGTTTGATGATACAACAAAAAATGCAACATTCCCTGTGCTGACAAGCAAACATCACTGAATAACTCAAGCAAAGCTTTTGCCAATCAACACGAAGTAGCGCCAGTAAAAACATGCAGATTATTTCCTCTGTTTGAGTGGACTCCAGCAGGCCCCTTTTGATGCTGTGTTGGCATAATGTGCATTTATCCAGTGAATAACAAACAAGTCATACTTGTTTAGTTTAAAAGAAGTGCAAATCTGATTTCATGTCAGTCACAAGCGCCCAGTCAAAGCTATGTTTAATGCACAAATCTGTTTTTCAGTATGTCAAATTGCGCTGTAGTGTGTGAATTATCAGCGACAGTCCAAAAATAACTTTAGACTTTCTGAACATAATTGGGCCCAAGGGTAGCACTTTTCTTATTGTAATTTTGATAATAATATTGTTATAATTTAACTTTTTCTTAGATTGTTCCATTCAGACTTAAATGTGTCAATATTCTCTGCAATTCAGCCACTGTAATTGCCCAAAATGTAGAATATGTATTATACTATATGTATCTATAGTATGGCAATAATAGGATTGTGCAATATCAAAAAATATGTTTATATGTATTAGTATGTAAGTTTACAATTAAAGGTAATGCTAGAATGTATTAATGGAAGCCTCTAAATTAAATGCCAGCATACAAATTAAAAAAACGTATTGATAATAAAAAATTTAATAGCACAAAGTCATTACATTAGTCACATATTCTTGTAAAAATCATAATAAAGCACAATGACCCTGGACTTTGAAGAAGGGACTCGTAAAAAGCATCTTAAAGACATCTAA